>NC_061112.1:144644617-144822694 GCF_002878395.1 Capsicum annuum
GTCGGGTCGGCGCCGGAGAGCGACGACCGGGGGTCCAGTCGGGTCGGCGCCGGGGAGCGACGACCGGAGGTCGGAGCCGGCGGTCGGATCTGGTCGGCTCCGACGTTCAGCGACGGCGCCGGGGACCGGGCCGGTACGCTTGGGATGGAGAGGGGGTAGAGAGAGAGAGAGAGAGGGAGAACCGGCGACCGGAGGTCGTAGCCGGCGATCTGATCAGCGCCGGCGACCGTAGGTCGGAGCCGGCGGCCGGCTCGGGTCAGCGACGGCGCCGGGAACCGGGGGCCGGTAAGCTGGGGGTGGAGAGAGGGTCGGGCGAGAGAGAGAGAGGGGGAGAGAGCCGTTGGAGAGAGAGAGGGGGAGGAGAGAGAGAGGGCGAGCGGAATCTTTCAAATGAATTTACCAAACACAATTTTTTTTTTAAAAAAAAAAAACACTTTTCTGAAAAGTTACTTTATAAAAGTACTTCTCAAATAAGCAGTTTTGTAATAGCAATTACAAACGGACTCTTTAGGTGTTACTTCCTGGTCTAAATTGGATATTTATTTTATTATTTTCAACCTATTGCATATATACATACATAAATATTATTTTTAAGAAAATAGTATTACTATTATTACTTATACATGCATGTGCAAGAGATAATTTATGATAGCATTGGATGACACCTTTTATAAGTGAAAGTTGTCTATTCACAATTACATGTCAATGTAACTAGCAATCCCACCTTCATGGTCTAAATTGGATATTTATTTTATTATTTTCAACCTATTGCGTACATACATACATATTATTTTTAAGAAAATAGTACTACTATTATTAATTATACATGCATGTGCAAGAAATAATTTAAGATAGCATTGGATGACACCTTTTATAAGTGAAAGTTGTCTATTCGCAACTACATGTCAATGTAACTAGCAAATAACAATCTTCTTTTGTCTGTCCATTTGTGTCTTGCTTAATGTTGAGGCTTCTTCTAATTATAGTTGTACTAGTAACTAATGAGAAATTAAATGGATTAGTACTCGTAATTAATGAGTTTACCGATAACACTGGTAAAAGAGGAAGAGAGCCTTCTAATTAACTTCTTGTTTAGCCTTTCAACTTATAATTAGAATAAGACTTACTTTCTGGCGTTGTGCTAAATTAATACAAATTGGTCATGATAAGCCAATGTACAAAATTTGCAGAGGAGCACATGATGTGCTTTAAGCCAGAGGCAGTCAAATCATCATTCATCCCACTTAGATAAAAGTAGACCCCCTAGTACACCTCACGGAGTGGCACTCTTTTTTAGGGACGGAGCTAGGCACCCAGATATGAGTTCTATCGAACTCAATAACTTTTACTCAAGTTGTGTATATGTATTAAGTAGTTCACTAAATATATTGATAAATATTAAGTTTAGAAGCCAGTTAATATAATTACTTGAAGTCGTATTTTTATATTCCACAACCCATAAAGTTAAAATTGAGCTCCGCCTCATTTTTTTTTCTAAGTAAGACTGACTGATGACACTTTTAATGAGAAAAGGATTTACTTTTATCTTAGTTAATACACACAAACGCAAATAATCACATAGTTAAGATGTGACGGTTTCTTCCATCTCTTGATTTTTTCCATGTGTGATTATATAGCTATGGTGTTTTATTCCATTAACGGTCCTACATAGAATAATTCTTGTAGCTGTTCGAAAAAGGTGATTCCTTGAACTTTTTGTCTTTGAAATGAACATAGGGCATATGTCCCAATCCCAAGTTAATTAAATGTTTGATAAAGAACAGGCAAAAGTTAGATAGCACTAGATCAGATGCCATTGAATGAATATTTGCCAATTAGTGAACTTGGAAAGATTTAGATTGTAAAACAGTGATTCGAGAAGATCTTTTGAGGAACAAAATTAAAGTAAATTGCATTAGAAAACTTGCACAACAACAGTTCACTTCTTTGCTTCTTATTAATGAGGGGCAGGTGATGAATTTAATCATAGTGAATGGTGGATAGATATTTCGCGAGCATCAAAATTAAAATTTTTGAAGTTAAAGTTGTGTTTGTTCATGAATATAATTGGAGTTGTTTTTAAATTTTTGTGAGAGAAGAAGATAAAAAGAAGGGTGAAAATAGCTTTTTTTATATTTTTCAGTTTTTCAAATTCAACTCCAAATACTTGAAATTGAATTTGACATAAAAGCAAAAATTATTTCCGGAGAAGTGAAATATTTTCTATGAATGCGCTTTTGTTTTTGTGTTGTGGTGGTGGAGTCCAGTCATTCTGAATTCTATGTTTTGCCCAAGCATTTTCAGTGGATTCCACCTGGGCCCTCTCACTCATGGCATTGCCAGTGTACAAATCAAACAATATATTCCTCAGTCAAATTGTATTAATTTATTACTATAACTAATTATGTTGATAAAACAACTACTCCCATTGATTATTAGTTAATTATAACTAAACCAAAGAAATTTATATGTCAATACATTCCGCTCAAAGTAAGTTTCTACCTTTTTCAACTCTAATTACTAAATTCACAACCAAATTGTTTTCGTACACGAAAGCAAGTTGCTAATGGTACATCGAAACAATCTGCAAAATTTGCACTGTATGTTTTGTTAAGGATTAGGAACATGAGAGATTTTAAATTATTCAATTGAATATAATTTTTATCTACTGTATAAAATACAACGAATTTTTATGTCAATCGGCTGCCTCTATGTCAGATCACCAATCTATGCTCTAATACAATCTCTATTTATTTTGCAATTAACTTTGATTATTCAAAGTTAGCTCACAACATAAAATAGAATCTAAACTTTATATGTAGACGAAAATAAGAGTAATTAATCCTCGTATGCATCTAGACATCTACTACTAACGTGATTTCTTTACTCTGCCTCAACATTGAGGGCTCATTTAGTATACAAAATGTGATAAATAAAAATACAATAATTATATATTCGGTATATTTTTACGTAGTGAATTTGGAAAGGATAAAATATACACGATTAAATGATATTTTGATATAATTAATATAACTTTAATTTATGATCATAAGATTTAATTTTTTAACTATTTTAAATTACGTGTTAAATCAAATCAATTTTTTTTTTTTTTTTTTAAAAAACAGAAGAGTGTAAAAATGATACACCATTAATTATTATCCTTATCTCACTATTAAAATTACGCAAAGTTCCCGCCGCGTGTAGAAGTCAAAGACTGTATTCACACAATCCCTTCATCTTCCCCCTCTCTCTATTAAATAGTGCGGAGAAACTCTCACTTTCATTCAGTCCACTCCAAATAAATAAAAGATTGACCAATGGATTTTTCCAACACCCATAAGATGAAGAGCAGAGGTAAATTAATGGGACAAAGATGGTGGAACATTGGTTTACCTTCACTATTTCTGCTATGCCTTTTCTTCTTCCTTGCTGGTTTATTCGGTTCTACTCTCGTGTCTCACCAGGTATTCCCCCTATTTATTACTCTTTTACAAACAACTTCTCTGTTTTATTTATTTATTTACTTACTAAAACAGTAGTTTTAATTTATTTATTCGATTTATTGAATAAGATTAATTTATTATAATACATTTCCGTTTCTAGTAAAACTGAAACGGAGGTAGTAGTTCTTAACAAATGGATTTCTTTATTCTACACTTGTATTGTACTAATCAAAGTGTTTGTTTGGGTGTGATAGGATGTACTGGTACCTACTGTAAGACCAAGGTCGAGGGTGCTTGAATCTGTAGAAGAATTTGATCCTTTGCCCAATGGTGAAACTGGGGAACATTCCCTCACTTCCATTTCCTTTCAGGTATTTTTTTTTTTTGTTCAACTCTCAAATTTCACTTTGGGGATTTCTTTTCTGTTTCCTGAATAGCTTCTGCTTCAATTTTTGTTCCTTCGGAATTGGTAGTCAATCCTATTTCTGATAGGGGCAATTGACGATTGAATTAGATTTTACCATTATTTTCATATCCTTAATAGTCCGTTTCAGTTCTAAACTCTTTTGTGTTAGGGAAAATTGTACACTAGAATAATCAACTAACTGGTCTTTTATGCATTCAAAAGGTTGGATTTTTAACTTATATTAGTTCGTCAAGATTTTCAATTGTTATTATTTGACTAAATGGTAAACCCCACCTCTCAAACCTACCAGGGATCAACAGTTCAACAAGATGTTTGATGTGATAGTGATGATCAATGCTCAAAATGACATGATTTTAGTTTTGAACTGGTCCCAGTTTATAATTACATGTGTGTGTTGTTGCTATGGGCAATTTGTCTCCTGGATTTGCACTTTTGTTTTGTTGATATGTGCAATTTGTATTTTGATAAATCAACAGTAACATTTCTTGATTTTGTTGCCTCTGGTGCAACTTTTTGTTACCGCTGAAGTAACAAATTGATGTTCTTTTTTTTTTTTTTTTTTGGGTAAGACAAATGAGTGATTAAGAAAACTTAGAAAATATACCCGTCCTCCAATTTCTATTATTCTACCATTTCATATACTAATTTTATTTGTTTATCTATGAGTGGGTGGGTGGGTGGGGGTGGGGGTAGGGGGAAGCAGCTTAGTAGGCATGTCTTTAAGTCTATCCACATAGTAGCTTTGGTTGTAAATGACCATGTTAGCTTCCTAAACTTTCCCCTAATCTGGTAGAAAATTTATATATGGAACTCATTGACTCTGCTCCGCATTAGTATTCATTCGTTTTGGTGTATCTTATATGAGATTGACTTCAACCTTTTGGGTAGGTCTTAAGCTGGTTCCCGCGTGCATTATACTTTCCCAATTTTGCAACTATAGAACAATGTCAAGCCATTATTAAGATGGCAAAGGCGGAATTGAAGCCATCATCTTTGGCTCTCCGCAAAGGAGAAACAGCAGAGAATACCAAAGGAATTAGAACAAGGTAAACAGTACTCTGAGAGCTCTATGTGTCTTGATTGAAATTGGTGGTTTTTCATGAATGCAACCTTTTTACTCTTTCCAAGCTTTGGTTGAAAATTTCTTCAATTATTTTCATGAAGAGTTGCAAAATTTCTTTGGTTAACTCTTAATCCACTCAATTATTTTCATAATATCTATTTCTGGTAGATAAGATCAATAGGTCACCGCATCTGGGTGTGTTGATGTACATTTTCTACTTTTTTTGGAAGATAAAACTGTTCAGGGTACTTGAACTGGTCATGTGTCTCTGTCTCTTTTCTGGTCTTCTTTTTAAATGTTTCTTTGATCTATTTTAAAGAACTAACTATCTGATAGAAGTTTGCCTCCTCTTTTGGGTTTTACAAGAAGTAATGATTCTTGCATGGACTTTACATTTTTGGCCTTTTCCACAGTTCTGGTATGTTTATCAGTGCATCTGAAGACAAAACTGGAATTTTGCACCTCATTGAGGAGAAAATTGCAAAGGCAACTATGATCCCTTCGACACATGGAGAGGTAAATTTCATTTAAAGTAAACATCTTAAATGTAACGCATGAAGCGATTCTTAGTAAGTTAGTTTTATAATTCCGTCCACATGTGAGAAATAGGATCTTGACGGAGGACATGCTTGTCGTATTATTTGTGGAGAATCCTTCCTTCCTCTTCTACATCATCTGTTTCCTTGAAAACTAAGTTGATTCAAGCTCTGGTAGTACTTTTGTAAAATTCCAGAGTATTATATTAGTGTTTGTAGGTCTCCACTAGGCAATGCATCCTTCCGATAGTGTCCAATACTGAAGAGAACAAGTCTTTTGGTGTTAGAGGTAAATATTAACTGTTTGTACGATCACATTTTTTTACCAGATTCAAGGTCATTTATATCAAGCACAAAGTTGGGTGATTTCGAATATATTATGGCCATTGTATTCTTTTGCACCTCTTATCTGAAAATTTAAATGCATTTGTTGTGGAAAAACGGAATTTGTCCGGCATTTTTTTTTTGACAGACCAGTATGTGTTAGCGATTGTGAAAATGAATGGACACTTCAATGATCATAGACTGGAATGATGTGATAAGTTTTTGTCCGAATCATTCACATCATATATTAATATGGATTTCTTACAAAGATTTCACATTAGAATTTAGTTCGATGCATGTGAAAGATCCTATGTCTATTTCTATTGGGATCTTTTTTGTTACAAGTTTACTTATGCAAAAGAGCTAATTCAATTTAGTTGAGCGTTTGTGTTCTCTTCTATATGAACTATCCAACTGTCACATGGTATAGTTTATGTGTATTTTCATAAGAGACCTTTTTGATAACAAAATCATGAGGCAACAGTTCAAGGTGTTCTGCATTTTAACAGGAAGGTTAGAGAAACTGAGCATCTGTTGCTGTTGTATACTTTAATTTATAGTTGGGGAAATCTGTCTTCAGAATATTATCTGAAAATGCTGGAGTTCTTTGGCTGGAACCCCGGGATATTTGTTCGATTTCCCTTGGACTTTAAGTTAAATGCGATGATGCAAATAATATGTGCTATGTACCTTGTGCATTCAATAATTTGATAACTAGTCAGGCTGTTAACCCTTTGTATCTGAACTTTCTTTTAATTTCAATTACTGATTCTGAATGATTTTTCTGTTAATGAGAGCACTAAGTATGGTGTACTCTGTACTGTGATTGTTATTGCTGTTTATCTTGAATCAGTTGACCTGTGTGTTTTTCAGGCATTTAATGTGCTGCGGTATGAAATTGGCCAGAGTTATCATTCGCATTATGATGCGTTCGATCCTGCTCAATATGGTCCTCAGAAGAGCCAAAGGGTATGCACAATCTACTTTGGGTAAATTGTTGCTGTTAACTTTTTCAATTTACTTGTTGATTTTCTAGTAGCTCAAATTAATCTTACACAAACTGGCATAACGAATGGATCATTGATTTTAGATTTCCGTTATTTGGATAAGATGGTGTTATTTTCAAATGCATGGTTCTTCCAATCCCTCTCCCCCCAAAATATTTTAAAAGATGGAAAGAAGTGTGTTTGAAGCTATGGTTCCGAAGGCACGAGTTTGCAGATTCATTGCAATGACTCATTTGCTTACATGGAATCACCACGGTCTGATGTCTGGGTATCCACAAGCTCGTTGCTTTCCTTCCATTTAGTACTTTGTGGAACTCTCTATGTAGATTTTTTTTCCGTTTAAATAGAATTCTCTTTTGAAATGGTCTTGATCTCCAAGCAATACATGCTTTATTCCGGATTCAACTGATATCTCCAAATCTGGAATAATCTTTGTGACCAGTTTCTATTGTCTGTCTGAATTTGTGTACTGGGATAGAATTGGTATTAGCATTTTCCTGCTTGTTTTATCATGTAAAATCACCTCCCTTTAATTTAATTACCACTGCCAGACCAAAATTTTTCCCAGCATGTCGACCAGCTGTCTTCAGGTTTTACTATTTGAAAATTTTATATTTTATTGGACTAAACAGACAAAAAATTATCATTTAGCGTTCCTCTTGTTAGACCTTTTTTTCTTGACTACTCTCTGAGCTGTCAGACCCAGACAAGCAATACAGTTTTATCCTTGATATGCATTTCTTTTTCTTTTCTTTTCCCCCTTTTTGATGAAAAAGTTCTGATATCGGCATGGTTCCTTCGGAACCATCATGTGGAAGTGTTAAGAGCAAGTGTTCTAAACATCGACTCTACAAAGCTGATGAAGTTTGATATGCGAAATTTAGCTCAAGTTGCAGTTAATTTTGAGCAACGAATATTTTCAGGTGTCCAGACTAAAAATAATGCATTTTCATATAGGTTGCATCCTTTTTGTTATATTTATCTGATGTGGAAGAAGGTGGAGAAACCATGTTCCCTTTCGAGGTGAGTTCAAAATTGATTCTTCTTTCATGGACTGCGTTTCTGCCTCTCGTGTTGTGTAAACTGTAAACTAGTCCTTTGGTTAATCTACAGAGTGGGCAGAATATGGATGCTAATTATGACTTCCGTAAGTGTATTGGTCTGAAAGTGAAGCCGCGTAGAGGGGATGGACTACTGTTCTACTCGCTGTTACCAAATGGTACAATTGATCCGGTGAGTTTTTCTTGTACATTCCATGTTATCCATGTAAGTTGTATTTATTTTCATACAAAAAAGTGTGATCCTTTGGGGTTTTGGGTGGGGGTTTGTACATTATCCACCGTGTACTGAATCGTGTGCCACTAGTCTCGAGGATTTTTCTGATATATAAAAAAAAGAAGCGTTGGTGTGAACTATATTTCGCCTTTTTTTTTATTGTGATTATCGGGTTATCAAGATGAAATGAATAGTATAGAGTGGGGATAAATGGTGCAGTTATGAAAATTTTATCAGCGTAAACTTTCTAAACCCTTTAGCAACGCTGTATAACATCATGTGGAGAGCAGTTCTTGCAGCATTTAAAGTGAAAAAAGGGTTATGAAATTCCTACGTCTTCCCGATATCTCTCTGTGTGTGCTTTGGCTATTGTTTTTTGTTTGTCTGGCTGTGTGTATTCTGCGGGAACCGTTTTTTATCAATCCTATTACTTTGTTCCTATGATAATGTTTATTGAAGAGGGTTGCTGTGGTACTGCTAAACGTTTGTGCTACTGTGATTGATTAATCAGTATGAATGGGAGCCCATCTTAGGTACTGGCTCATTGCACGGATCCTGACGATACAGGTTATAATATTGGTTGTCGTATGCCATGTATTACTGTTCCATTTTTCTGTGGCTTATACTGGTTACAAAGCAGAATAATGATTACCAACATTATGTCATACTGCTCATGTTGGCTTGCAATTTCTCACATTTGTAAATCTCTAATGCAGACATCTCTTCACGGGAGCTGTCCAGTTATCAGAGGTGAAAAATGGGTTGCCACAAAGTGGATCAGAGATCAAGAAATGGATGACTAAACGAGGACATGTCTCCAAGTGGTGTTAATATTATTCTTTGGTAATTTAGTGTAGTAACTCACTAGGAGTTTGGAAACGAATTTTGCAGTAAATATATCTACAAGAAAAGTTCATATATCTATCTTTACCCTTCATGAATTTTTGCCCCTCCAAACCCCTACCCGTTCACTCATGTTTTCATTTTTCCCAACCTCAATTCTGTTGATCAGTGGAGTACTTCTCTCAATGACTTTTTAATTTTATTACAACGAAAGGAAACTAATCAAGGCATCAATATCCTCCCTCCATTAGAAATTATTAAAAAAGAAACCGTTAAGCCCCACCTTCGGTAGGTGCAAAACTAACTGTGAAGTGTACAAGATAATAGTGTTTATCCGCAACAAATATAAACAAAATTGCTTTTAATTTGCCCTCCTATCTCTTCCTGGAAAAATATAAAAAAAAATTAATTTAATTTTTTTTACTAATCAAAAGTAAAATACAATAAATATTGGATTTAATTTTAAACCATTGCAAGATGAAAAAAAGAGATGTTGCCTTTGGAGTAGCAATTTACATGGCTTAGAAACAATTTATTTTATTGGCTGAACATGGACGTAGCTTAGCATTTAGGAAATGCTTACACCTCATCCAACTTCCTGACACGAAAACAAACACGCGTCAACACCATATCATTAACACAAAAACTTATATATATATGATGCAAAACTATTCGAAAAGATCAAAAACAAATGCAAATCCAAAGTTGATTTGACAGAGTATTTTATAGACAGAGATAAAAAGCAAAACTGCAAATTTATACAAATGGAGAAACAAACAGATAGTAATAAGGGATGTATAGATAACAGTAAGTTGGAAGGATTGCCAGTGGATACAAGTCCTTATACACAGTATAAGGATTTGGAAGATTACAAGAAACAAGGGTATGGAACACAAGGCCATCAACAGCCAAATCCTGGGCGTGGTGCTGCCAGTTCCACTGACGCCCCCACACTTGCTGGTGGTGGATCTGCCTCTGCTCAATCTCAGCTTTCTGCTACTGATAACATCAATCGTCAGGGTGTCCCTTAGTTTCCTTGATGTCTACAACATGTGTTACAACTTACAACTAATGTCTAGGCATATAATAAGATCATATTTGTTTTGAGTTAGCGGTTCTACATCTTAGATTAGTCTCTGTTTGGTGTTGTTTGCGTTGTTCCGTTATGTTTCATTTTCTTGGTAACTTACTATATCTATTTTAAAGAATATATATAATTGCATATTTAGGGGTTCTTAATTATGTTTTCATGAGATTAATCCAAGTCGTGGTTTGTGGCTGATAGGGGTAAAGGACAAGTTCTTACTGCCTCCTTGAATTTGCAAGTTCATTGGGATTAAATCAGTCTAAACATAATAAGATAAGGTGTGATATTGTCTGTTTTGTGTCAAGCTGCATGATTTTTCTTGAAATGCCTTACAAGAGTGACTGCCTTTTTATGTAGCTTTTCAATCTTTTTAGCTGCGAGCCTTTTTTCACACAATCAAACGGTGTTATGATTAACCATGAATGGACCTTTAATAGAAGGTATATTTGTAAATCGTTAGCATCATTAGCTAAATCTTGGTAAGATCAATATCATAAGAGCGAAGAAATGTTCTTTCATCTTGGAGTCTAATAAGCCACATAGCGTGTGGTGTTCTTCCATTATTCAAAATATAACAAGCAATGCGATAAATATGATTAAGTACGTTCGTAAATCGTCTTCGGTATTCTGAATAAAGTACGTTCCTTCATGGTTAAACGAAAATACATTTCTTACTAAAATTAATTTGAACATCACATTAAGAAACGAACAAAAATGTATGAATGGAAAGAAGAACGTAAAGTTATCATGGAAAGTGACATTCACTAAATAATATAATCGTCGTTATTATGCTCTTGTTACACCACTAACTATGATTGAACGTTGCGTTCGCCGTCAATATTTATAAAATTAAACAGTGTTACGTACCAATGTTTGTCATTTAAAGAGTCTTTAATATATATTTCATTTATGGTCCAAATTTTGGCCCCAGTCCATGATAATCATTTTTCACCTAATCTTCAATACGTTGTCTCGTCCGTCGTTTTCTAAAAAGTGGAGAATTAGCAAGTTAAATTTACAGCGTTCTTGATCTTCTTCAGTTACAAATTCGTAATTTATTTCCTTTTTTGCCTTTCGAGTGGAAAAAACACTATTCTTAAAGGAGAAATATGAGTAGGTATCCGTCCTAAAATCAACTAAATTTCATTTATGAACATCTTCCCGTAATTGCCAGCTACATTCTAAAATTAGAAATTTCTTTTGTTAATATTGCAATTTGATCAACTAGAGTGAAAGCTATCAAATAATAGAAACCTTCAGTGATACTTAAATTAGATTGATGTGACTTAAAAGTGGCCATCTTTAGTTATTTGGAAATTGTTGCTTCCTGTCCAGGTGAAAATATGGAGTATTTCAACTTGCTCAATATATAAATATATTTTCATAAGTTTGTCGGAATACTTTATTTTACACACACTTTGAACTGAAAATACTTTGTTCAACGTTTTAGTTATCCATTAGATAGTTAAGTTAATCATATAATATATGAAAATACTTTGTTCAATGTTTTATTTATCCATTAGATAGTTAAGTTAATTAAATAATATATATCTCCTCTTTAATTATAGGTATCAATATCAAGTAGGAAATGCTTGAGATTTCATTCTTTTATTCAGGTGAAAACATAAACTAAAGAACATGATATATTTTATGTAAATAAATAGTTACCTAATAAACGAAAATGAGAAAACCCGCAAAATCAATTCCAAAATTTGAATAAAAATGTATATAATTAAAACATTTTATTAAAAATCGAGTTGTTCAATTAAAGCATTGATTCTGAGTGTTTAAACTGAATACGTATTATGACAAATTTAATAGGTTGATCATGTATTGGGCCATTTCAATTTATAAAGATTAGCTGCTAAGCTCACGAAATTTCCACCAGACTCGATAGACTAAAGGGAAAAACCTTAATTAAAAAGAGATATAGGAGCATCGTCTTTGTCGACCGACACAATATGTCAATACTATATCAATTGACAAATTTCAATTAGATGGGAAAATAAAAAATAAATAAAAACAGAAATAGTAAAAAGTAAAAAACAAGCTAGACAGAACCACTAAGCTCTTTTTGTGGTAGAAAGAAGCTGGTGACCTGTGGCCATACGTTGCCTAAACAGCAGGCAAACAAGACAAGTAGAATATTAAGAGACCAAGCAAGATTCACAATTTAAGATCACAAGCTTTCCATGAAAGAACATTCATTTCAATTCACCAAATCAAATACTTTATCTTAGTTTTAATAATATACTCAAATCTTTTTTTTCGTAGAGAAGATTATGTTTTGCCCTTAATTATTTTATTAGTGCAACAAACAAAACAATACCTTATAGTAAAACAAAACATTACGAAATATCTTTAAAAAGCTATCCATAACCACCGAACCTTATCCCCCTTAACCACTCACAAAGTAACCTTGACACAACAAAAAAAAACTCACCGAACTTTTTAAATTCCTTCCCTCAAATATTTTAGTTGTCTCTATCAAACATTACAATCTGCCTATTTATATGAGCATAAATAGAGGAAGTTGCGTGGCATTGCATAAATATATAATTATCTTGATTGCGATTTGTGTTGTCACATTCTTCTTAATAACGACAATAGCCATACCAAATATTATGTCTAGTGGTTCAACTCACCATTCAAAGTCGAAACAACAAAAAAATCCTTTCAAAATTTCAAAAAATATTGCAGCCAAATCTATATATTAATACCTTTCAAATGCATGCATTGTTAAATGAAAGCAGTCCCCACCACCATCTTCACTCTTCCCAAGTAGTAATTCAGAAGTCCCAAAATTCATTTTTCTCCACAATAATCATTTGAAAGGCATAGTAGAGACTTAAAAAGCTCCACGCTCTGCCTAAAAAAAAAAAAAGGCCGGCTTTATTTGTACCCCAATAGTATTCTTGACTTACAAACAAGAAACGAACATTTTTTTTAATCTGTTGTCGCCTGCAACCTTATTCCTTTACCTCCCATTTGTCTCCCTCTTTATTATAACTGTCCTCTTTCAACTATTTTTCTATCTACATCGACCACAACAAGAACAAGAACAAGAACATGATGAAAATTACTAAGGAAAAGGAAGAAAGCGAAGAAACTGTTCTCCTTAAAGAACAAGAGGAGGCATTAGAAGACAAAGACGACGAAGAAGAAGAAGCATTGTCATTGTGTGATCTTCCGAACAATGAAGAGAACCAAACGAAGAAAGAAGGTTCTGGAAGTACTGGTGAAGTTCAATCAGAAGATTTTGATTTTGCCTGTTGTGGTGGTAATTTGTTGAAAGAATCAGAAATGTGTACGGCAGATGAAATTTTCTACCAAGGCCAAATTTTGCCCCTGCGACATTCAATTAGTTTGCCAAGTGATCGGCGCAATTGTCATGAAACAAATTCAAGTAGTAGAAGTAGCAGTATTCGAAGCCAACGTTCATCTAGCAGTGGCAATTCTTCTAATCTCAACACGAAATACTACAAGCCTAAGATTCGAAATCAGTTCCACTCCCATCCTAGTCCGACACCTCAGGTTCGATTTTCAAAGGTTAATATTCAATCAAACGTTAACAATTCAGGTCGAAAATCAGCATTGTGGAGTCTTTTTCGTGTTGGTCTAGTAACACCACCTGAAATTGCATTACAAGATCTTAAAAAAAGAGGAAACAGGGGCAATTCAGGAAGTCGAAACAGCACCAGTAGCAGCAGCAGTGGAAGCTTCAGCAATACGAATAATAATACGACGAGAACTATACTAAGCAAGAAAAAGAGACAGAGGTTTTCTTTTGGCAGCTGCAAGTGTTCAGCAAATTCAGTAGAAACAGTACTTCCTTCAAACGTCGTAATCACAAACAAGAATAATGCAACAAGAAAGGTAACAGGGGTCCATGATGAACATGAAGATAAGAAAGATTCATCAGAGGAGAATATCAAAGCAACAAAAAAGCAAGCAATGTCACGCCATCGAACGTTTGAGTGGTTAAAGCAACTTTCACTAGAAGGTCCATCTGATGAAACATAAAGATTTTTCAAAATATCACGCATGCTTACCTTGTTTTTTCTTCTTCTTTTGCTTCTTCTTTTATGTAATGTAATGTAACTTTTTGTTACGTGCTTAGATTGGTCTTTCTTTTTTGCTTTTTTGAGTAGTGGAATCATGAAGTTGAAGTAATTGAGGACGCAATTGTCATGTAAAAAGAAAAGAGTACTAAAGCTAAGGTGTTTGATGTGAATTGTGATTAAATAATTATCATTGCTTTTTGTCTTTGAGGGTGGGAAGATTTGTTGTCGTGTGACAAAAGGCTATGTGTTCAAACTCATGTAAACATGTTCTTGTAAAATATAGCAATAGAATCTTGTGGTTCGCTGTTTCTTTGGGCACCAAAGGTGGATAAAGTTGTTGTCGTGCGATATAAGGCTATCACTACTAGAATTTCGCTATTTTCTGATCGAAAATTTCGACGAAAAAAAATTAGTCAGAAATTTCCAACTACTTCAGTCGGAAAATTTACTTTTTTATTACTTTATTTTATAAAATATTTCCCCGATATTATTTGTGACTAAACCAGTCATAATATTTAGCGGTAAATTGTGGAAAATATCTGTTCCGATTGGAAATATAAATAATTAAATAAAAATATTAATAAATATATAATTATACGCTTATACAGAAATTAAATAATGATTTAAATAAATTATTACCAATTATTTTTCGATCACTGTAGTCGAAAATCTAAATAATAATAATAATAATATATATATATATATATTCATATCCATATACAACAACAAACCACTATATATATAATCATACCCTTATACAAAAATTAAATAATTATTTAAATAATTTATTACCAATATATGTAGTCTAAAATATAAATAATTAAACGTAAGTTGTTGAATATAAATTTCCGATCACTATGGTCGGCCATATAAAAAATAAAATAAATAAATTATTAAAAATATAATTCCGACTACGATAGTCGGAAATACTAATAGATAAATAAATATAATAAGTTAACTATTAAATATATATTTTCGACCAATATAGTCTGAAATAAAAATAAAATAAATAAATTATTAAATATATTTTCGACCATTATAGTCGAAAATACTAATAGATGACTAAATAAATAATCATATCTTATACAAAAATTAAATAATTATGTAAATAAATTACTATCAATATATTTCCGGCCAAGTTAGTCGGAAAACAAAATAATCAAATAAATTATTTATTAGATATATTTCCGACTACTATTGTCGGAAGTATAAATAATAAATTTAATAAATTATTTAATATTATTTTTGATTATTGTAGTCGGAAAAAGTAATACCTATCTAAATAAATATATGACTATATATAGAAATTTAATAATTAATTAAATATAATAAAAAAAGTCTGACTATATCAGTCGAAAAGTTTAGAAATAATGTAACATAAAAAATAAACATATCATATATCAGACTCCACTTCTCTCTCTTTAAGCCCTTTCTCTCATTCTCACTGTCTCCTCTCTCTCTAAATCCTAGATTAAACACCAAATTGATACACCTCGCGGTGTCCGTCTCTCACTCTCATGATGAATATCTCTGATGTTGTTATCGCTCCTTTTGGATTAGGAATAGGCAGTTTTTTAAATGTTATGGTCTACTGTCTTATTGACTTGTAAGTGGTTCAAACAATATTTTTACTCTGATTTTTGTTTACTTTTGCAATGCAAACTGAGAAGCGAAGATGAAATAGACTGTTTGCTTGATTTTGTAGATTCTTGCGGTGTAGTGAGTTCATTTTGGGGTTTTGGTGTTCTTCCTTTTTTTGTAGGTTTTGGTCTGCAAACTACAACTGAAACTATAAGGATTCTAGGATACAATACTTGGATTCTACGATTCTGTGAAGCTGTTGTCGCTAACTTCTGTTTGTCCTGTGACTGAGAAACAAGGCAAAGGTCAAGCGAATTTCTCTGTCAAATCTCTCTGTTCAGGTTTGGATTTCGATTTTATGTTTACGGTACGTTTGAAATTTAACTCGGTTTCAGGTGTATACACATGCTCTATTCGTATAACTTTAGCATTATGGATTCATAGTAACATTACGTTTGAATGAGTTGCTTTGTTTCAGAACGTTTGATACAAACTCTGTTTCACATATTCAGGCAAACTGTGATATAATTGATGCGTTAAAAATAAATATGTAATGTTTAAATCATTTTTATATGAGGAGAATTCTAGCTTACCAGCTTAGGTATGATTCAATTTCAATTCATTTTCAGGTAGATACCCGTGCTCTATTCGTATCTCGGACCGCGTGAATCTTCTGTGTGAAAAGTTTAGCATTATCGATTGATAGTAACATTATATATAGTTGAAAGTAAATGTTTTTAATCGAATCTATAATTTAAATTAGTTGCTCCGTCACAAAATGTTTTATATGATTCTGTTAAATATATTAAGGCAGATCAGTATCTCGGGGTTTATTTCGCAGTCTTTGTTCTGATGAAATTTGAAGTTACTGTATTTGATCTATTATTAAACGTTTAGCTTACTGATAGAGTTGAATTTATAGCCTTTGGGATTTAAAATGTTTGTTCCTGCTGACCTGAATTATTATTGTGCAGGTTTTTATGCACCTTGCTCTCATCCTTGGCTCTTCTTTTTGGATCTTTGCCTGTTGAGTCTGCTGAGGAACAATCGTCTCTTCTAGCTAGAATTGGTATCCTGTTCCCGACATTTTTCTCAACATAAGTTTCTTTGCAGTTGAGCAAAGCCTAGTTAAGGCATAAGCTAAGAAGGTAGAGTAATATACCTTTTTCACACAAATTGCTACTTAATTTCATGAATCAGTAAAAGCTATGATTACTTTTTGCTTCTTCCTGAATTTATATTAAATTTAAAAAAAATGAGTAGTTCAAAAGTACACCCAATAAGAGTTGTGGTAGAATAATAAATGTTGAAAAAAATTCATGAATAACTATTGAAACTAAGTGAAGCATTGAAAAGTAATGGTACTTTAAGCCATGAAATGTATGAAAACTACATTGTTAGTGTTTTTTTCTTTTGTTATTGTTTTGGTTCTCATGTTTTTGTTTCTCTTCTCTGTTATTATTGTGTGGCGTTCTTGTGTAGATGAAAAATGAAGATCGTACATGGATGTATAATAGAACTTATCCTAACCGTGTGGGATTGAGGGAGGAAAATAAAGTTGGGGTAGCTGGATTTATTGCTAAAGCAATGACACTTGATGATTTTCTTACTGAAGGGACAATTAGGTGTCCTTGTTGGAATTGCAAGTGTTGCAAGTTATTAAGTCCAGATGTTGTTACATTACATCTTTATAGGAAGGGTTTTATGGTGAATTATACTGTGTGGACAGCCCATGGAAAGAATAGTGATGCTAATGATTTTGCTTTTCAGAATTATGTTGAAAGTCCAATAAGAAAGAATAATATTGAACGTTCACGATATAGTGAGATGATCAGGGATGCTTTTGGGACACACTCAAGGGCTTAAAATGAACCAAATAATAAGGCTAAGCACTTTTATGAACAGTTACAGGAAGCTTGTCATCCATTGTATGAAGGATCGGTGCATTCTAAGTTATATGTTGTTGTTCGGCTACTGAGTATTAAATCAGATCATTCTATTTCTCAAGAGGGCACGAATTCTATTATTGGACTTATGAATGAACTTAACCCAAATAAACTTGACTTACACCAAGATTTCTACACAACAAAGAAGTTGATTTCTAAATTAGGACTATCATCAGAGAGGATTCATTATTATGAGAAAGGTTGCATGCTATTCTATAAGAAAGATGCAAATTTAGAACATTGCAAATTTTGTAATCAGCCTCATTATAAGGAAGTCACACATGCCAAAGGGAAGAAGGTTTCTGTGAAGTCAATGCACTACTTACCCCTTATACCACGGTTAAAGAGGTTGTATGCATCAATGAGTTCTTCCTCTCATATGAGATGGCACTATGAAAATAAAAGACCACCTGGTGTTTTATGTCATCCGTCAGATTGAGAAGCATGGAAGCATTTTGATAGTGTGTATCCGGATTTTGCTAGTGAACCAAGAAACATTAGGTTGAGATTATCTACTGATGGAGAAGGAACATCTAGGACAAATGACGAAGAAGATCCAACTGATGAAAATGAAATAAGCGAGGAAGAGCTACTTGATGAAAATGAAACAAGTGATGAGAAAGATTCCATGGATGAATATGGATCAAGTGATGAGGAAGAATTGATGAATGACTATGAAACAAACGATGAGGATTGAGCTGGTATTAATAGTAGTATGTAGTAACAAGGTCTTGAATTGTATTTTAGCTGCTGCTTTTTGCTATTTTACTTGACAATATAGTGTCTTTTCTTTGTTAACATTTGTAGTGTTAGTATGAACATTCAGGTTGTTGTAGTAGTGTAGAAAGAATTGAAGTAGTATCATGTACTCATAGCTTTATGCTAGGTATATGTGCAAAGTTATTAGCTGTCTGGAACTGTAAGCATTCTATCCTCAGTTTTCTGGTTGAATATTGATTATTGAACGTGTTTGGTGCTTATTATGTGCAAGGAGTATCTTGAAGTAACCCAAGTTTAACTTATGCGGTGTAGTAATGATTACTGCAACAATAGTATCTCATCGCACATTATATAAACTCTTATTTGATTGTACCGGGTATTGCATAGAATTACTACCTATAGAGAATAATTTATTTGGCTCAGATGAGTATCTGCTTGAATACTGAATTACAGATATTGTTAATTCTGGATTAATTTATGCTTTAGTGCTTCATGTGTGTTGTGTACCTTATGATGTTTTGATTGTACTGGATATTGCGTAACGGTGTTATCTCCGGGCTTCACGTGTTGTACCTTCTGCTGTTTTAATTATTCCAGAAATTGTAGATATTGTATCATTGATAAAATAGGGTACTAAACTCTAGAGCAGTTTTCGTCTAGCCGGATGACTATCTGTTTTATGTGTTGTACATTCTGCAATTCTAGTTGTACAAGATTTTGCATTGTAGTGTTAACTGTAATTCAAGGCAGTTCTAATTTGGTGAACAATGCTGCCTATGAGGTTATTCACAGTGTTTACTGATTCTAGACTCATTTTTACTGACGGCAAGCTGCTTACTATTATTTGCAACACTACTGTTATAAGTGAACCCCCTGACCTGCCTCCTCCTATGGTACTTGCATTTGAGCTGCTGCTGCATGATGCTGCCTCCGTGTCTAGTTGCCGTCCGTCTGGTGATATTGTGAACCCTGAGGGAAGTAATGGGATATATGTAGGGTCCTCACCGCTCATCGCTATGTTGATGGCACTGGGCTATACACTACTAGTGCCCTTGATGAGTCTAGTGTTTTAGTGTGGATAAAGTAATTGATAAGTATTTAACTTGTAGAAATACCAATTGATAGTTAGTCTTTGGTAGATATAGAATAGAAAGTATTAAAAAAATTGAATTACTTCTGAGCATTTGGTTGGAACACTTCCTTTGTATTTTTTTCTCTTTTTTGGATGGATCTCTGTAGGCTATATGTGACACCATATGAAAGAACAAGGAGTTTAAGATATTACACTTTCAATTATATTTTCTAAGTGGTCTCGAAACAAATATTAAAATGTTTTAATCCTGGGATTCTACAACAACTTGTTCAGAGAGACAAAGAAGTGGAGATCAGGATATTATGTTGGGGATTTGCAGTATAGTATAGTACTGTTGTTGTAGCTAAAGAAAGTGAAATTTTATACTATAGGTTAACCATATGCAGATTTTTGGTGTCATTTTAATGCCTTAGATTTAAAGACTGCATTGCAAAATACAAATTTAAGGGAAGGGGAGGTATCCAGTCATTAGAACCATTTCTTTGTCAGTATATTTCTTTGTCCAAAAATGACAGTATTTCCTATAGCGCCATCTTTGTCCTTCTATTTCATAGAACTCCCGGCCTAATTGTTTAAAGTATATATCTACCTACCTTCTAACAAACATGGATATTCTTAAATTTGGTTGTTCCTTCTTTTTCAAGTGGCTAGTAAAGAAAATCATGGCATCAAAAGGTAATGTTAATGTACGACGTAAGAAAAGTAAGAAAGGAACTGATAATATTCCTACAGGTCAATGTACACTACCACCACCTGTTACCACATTTATTCAACCATCCACTACAAATATTCCTCCCCCTCCACATTTTTTATGCCTCCACCGTTTGATCAGTTGCAAACCTCTTCATTTCAAAATAGTTTTCATAGTAGCGCTTCATCTGTGCCTTCTACATCATCCGTACGAAGCCTTTCTGGGTTGAGAGTTGGATGTCCTAACGTACCAACATCGCCATCTATTGATAGTGCTACAACGCCTAATGCTACAACTGCTACTCTCAGAATTTGTAATTTAAAGAGGTATTAGAATATGACAATGTTGGGAGGTTACGAATCATCCCTTATCGTAATGGGTAAGTAACACTTAAGTTTTCCTTAATTTTTAATAGCTAAGATGATGGTTTAATATAATCTTATTGCAGGTTCATTCCAGCATATACCGCCGGGCATACGGTTATTGAAGCAACCAAACCATTTTTCATAAAGCCGTGGAATAGTTGGTTGGATATTCCATGGGAAATTAGAATTGTCATGTGGAGACAATTTATTGTATAAGCAGTTTTATAAGCTATGAATCTCATTAACTAAAGATAGTTTTTTCATTTTATCCATTAACTCATTTTATGACTTTATATTAAACTATTTTGCAGACGAGTGATTGTCATGATAATGAAGTAGACCGCATTTTTCAGTTAAAAGCAGCTCTACGGATCAAAGAACACTTGTATGAGGCCCAGAGGAAATTGATAAAACCTGGTTGGTTGAATGATGAAGTATGGACTCAGTTCTTGATATTATGGGACACTCCTGAATTTAAGTCAAAGAGGGAACGAGGAAAGGCAAATCAAGCCTCTAAAACAGGTGGCTCGCTACACACCGGAGGTTCTATGAGTTTCGCTACCCACCAAAGAAGACTAGTATTTTTGTTGTCCAACTACTTTATCCATTTATACGTGATACCCTTTTATCCATTTACTGTGTTGATAGAAGTTACATAAAGTGGCAGTGATGAGGGTGTTTCTATTTTTGGGCTAACCATTTCTGGCATGGAAGTACCCAACCCATATCTTGGTGTGGCAACACTGTGTATGCCCTGTGATTGAGGCTTCTCTCTCCCTTACAATCAGTGTTTGCAGCCATGGGGTGGCTGGATTCTGTTTTGCCTTTTCGTGGAACACATCTGAGCCCCATTTTTATGAAAAGAGTGAAAAAAGTAATCTTTTTCGTGATTTATTCTACACCCCACACCAACATATGACTTCTTCCTCTTCTATTTTCTGCTACTTATTACTAACTTGCAGAAAGTAGCTTAACTCTTTTTTCACTTTGAGTACCTAGAAAATATAGGATAGTTCCTATAGGACCAGTCACAGGGCTATAGTATATGATTGAGCCTTAGTAGTAGTTCACTAGTTCTTGTTGATGCGATTTCTTCAAAAAAGTGAGTTAATTTGTGGATTTAACGTGCTTATGTTGTTGGATTATGTAGTGTTCAGAATTTGTGCAGCTTTCAGTACAAGTTTTAAGTTAGGATATCAATGTTCTGAAAGCAAACAGGCACTCCAACCACTTTACCCATTTACACGTGATACCCCTTTATCCATTTATATAAGAGTTTGGTGACATATACTGATGTTGAGACGCAATACTAATATATTGGTATGTGAAAACATACATCCACATAATGCATAAGCCACATAATCAGAGAACCTATTGTTCTCTCCCTGTTTTAGTTCCATTCTATGGCTACAGAAACTAGTTTCACCATTGATAACCAAACAAACCAACAGCCCTTTGAAATAAATAGAAAGGAAAAAAGATTTAACGCAGTTCTTTGTGTTACTCTTACTGCTGATAATGATGTTATAAAGGGGTTGTGATGATTGCATCCTTGATTTCTGGACTATGTTCAATCATAGCATCGAGAATAACACGTCCCATATATTGGCAGGGCGACCCGGTTATGGCTTTGAATAGAAAAGTGCTGGTGTCTGGAGCCATGGCAATGTTGCTCCTCTTTTGCTTTGTTCTAAAATAGCAAATCTGAGCCCGCTATTACCTGTTTTTTTTTCTCTTGGATGGTGATTCTTGTCGAGTCGGAAAACCAACAGATCCTTGTGGTCCGGTCCTTCTCAGAAACTCGTGTACAATAAGATTTTAATACACTTAACTGCATTTTTTAAACTAGGACAGTCTTTTTTTTTGTGTGTGTATGTGTTACTGTGTTGATAGAAGTTACATAAAGTGGCAGTGATGAGGGTGTTTCTGTTTTTGGGCTAACCATTTCTAGCATGGAAGTACCCAACCCATATCTTGGTGTGGCAACACGGTGTATGCCCTGTGATTGAGGCTTCTCTCTCCCCTAAAATCAGTGTTTGCAGCCATGGGGTGGCTGGATTCTGTTTTGCCTTTTCGTGGAACACATCTGAGCCCCATTTTCATGAAAAGAGTGAAAAAAAGTAATCTTTTTCGTGATTTATTCTACATCCCACACCAACACATAACTTCTTCCTCTTTTATTTTCTGCTACTTATTACTAACTTGCAGAAAGTAGCTTAACTCTTTTTTCACTTTGAGTACCTAGAAAATACAGGGTAGTTCCTATAGGACCAGTCACAGGGCTATAGTATATGATGAGCCTTATTTCACTAGTCCTTGTTGATGAGATTTCTTGAAACAAGTGAGTTAATTTGTGGATTTAAAGTACTTATGTTGTTGGATTATGTAGTGTTTAGAATTTGTGCAGCTTTCAGTACAAGTTTTAATAAGTTAGGATATCAATGTTCTGAAAGCAAACAGGTACTCCAGATATAGCTGAACTTTTACAATAGCATTTACCTATATATGGGTAAAATTTTGCAGAACTTCTTAAATGGGGGAGTAGCTGTACCTATTCCTAAGACCTTCGAAGAGACACATAAGAAGAAAAATCCG
Source organism: Capsicum annuum (assembly GCF_002878395.1). Taxonomy (NCBI): domain Eukaryota; kingdom Viridiplantae; phylum Streptophyta; class Magnoliopsida; order Solanales; family Solanaceae; genus Capsicum; species Capsicum annuum. The sequence continues at coordinate 144,667,678 of NC_061112.1, forward strand.
ACGGTACAAGAGAAGAATGGGTCGAACCGCGTGCTAAGGATGCATATGTAAGATAATAAATTTTGTATATATTATTTTCTTTTTATTCAACTTAGCTTGTTTACATAATGACAATTATTTTTCTTCAGGAAGGATTTCAAAAAAGCATTGAAAATTGGCGTCAAACCCAACCTGTTTCAGAGGATGGTACCATGGTCCAACCATCACCTGATGATATGAATAGAATGTGGACAAATGTGGTAGATGGTCCAAAAAAGGGTAACACCTACGGGCTTGGAGGTAACCAATCCTCGAGTAGTTCTTCCCCAATGCTGCCCAACTTTGCTTCTATTTCGCAAAATGCGAAAGAAATGGAAACGATGAGAACAAAAATTGAAGAGTTGACGCAACACTGTGCCGAATTTGCCAAGTTTGAAGCGTTAGTCAAGAAGCATATGCCGCAAGTATTTGAGGATGGGGAAGATAGTGCAGATGATTAGATTGTAGTGGTTGGTTTTTGTTTATGATTGTGACATTTAAACTTAGAATATTAGAATTGGTGTTTGTTTTGGATTGTGACGTTTCGATCGACTTGTCTTGAAATGCTTAAACTATTTGATTCCGCTATTTGTTTTGGATGTTTCAAAATGATCACAAATATTAAATAATTAATATATAAATTAATAAAATTATATATATTTTTTATAATTATTTATTTTATAATTAATAAATAAAATATTTTCGACTACAGTGGTCGAAAAGTTTTTAAAATTTATCAATTCTTTCCGACAAAAGTAGTCGGAACACTTTTATTTATTAAATGATTCTTTATTAAACTTCCGACTAAAGTAGTCGGAATTATTTTATTTCTTAAATAATTATTTATTATTCTTCTGACTAAAGCAGTCGGAAGCTTTTTATTTATTAAATAATTATTTATTAATCTTCTGACCATAGTAGTCGGAAAATTTTTATTAGTTAAATAATTATTTATTAAACTTCCGACTACTTTCGTCGAAATATTTTTATTTATTAAATAATTATTTTTAAATATTAATTTAAATTTTCCGACTGTAGTAGTCGGAAATTTCCGACAGATGTTGTCGGAAATATTTTTTCGACAAGCTTTTTCCCGACTACCTCTATTCAGTCGGAATGTGGTCGGAAAAGACTTATTTTCCGACTACATCCGCTGTCGGAAAATATAGAATTTCTGATAGTGTATGAGTTCAACTCATGTAAACATGCTCTTGTACAATATAGCAATAGAATCTTGTGATTCGCACTTTCTCCGGCACAGAAGGTGGATAAAGTCATTATTGTGCAACAAAAGGCAATGAGTTCAACTCATGTAAAAGGCAATGAATTCAACTCGTGTAAACATGTTCTCGTAGAATATAGCAATAAAATCTTGTGGTTCGATCTTTCTCCGGACACAACAAATAACTTTTTGTCTATGATTAAAGAAAAAGAGAAGAGCGTTTGATGTGAATTGTGATTAAATAATAACCATTGTTTTTTGTCATCGAGTAAAACTAATAATTGAAGATGGGAAGGCCGTGATGAGTGGAAAGCTGTGAGTGTAGTGAATAGAGGTGGGAATTTTGTGGCGTGGTTGATAATGTTATTGCTCGTCATGATTAAAGTGTGAACTTTCATGAATTTTGTTTACCACTTTTTGTATGGGAGATTTTAATTTCCAGTCCCTTTGGGGTGCTATTTCAAATTTATGTTCAACCACGAGGCTGTGATATTTAAGTATTAAGTAACCATAAATGTGAAAGTTTGGTATCCAATGAAAATTGAGATACTTTCAATATCTTGCCAAGAAAAGAAAAAATGAAAAAGAAAATTGAGATATTTCTTCCAAGTTCCCCAAACAATTATTTCCTCCGATCTATTTTACTTGTGATATTTGTTTTTGCGTGTCCTCCCTTGGTTCACTTAGATTTGTCCATAATGAACAATTATTCTTTGTTAAACGAAAAAAATATTTTAAAGCAATTATTTTTAATAACAATAACAAGTAAAATTGACCGGAAGGTTATTCTAATTGAAAACTTTATTATTCACAGGTTAATGTATTTTCATATAGCACTCAGGCACCATAAAAGTTTGTTTGTGTCATTTATAGATTTCCATTTAATGTACAACCACCTTGGAGTGGCACTAAAAGGGACAATAGAAGAGAAATGGACCATTAGAAATTAGTATATAGTACCTGGGGATATTTTATAGATTCTCCAGAATAAAGACTTGGCTAACAAGGACTGATTATGATTGAACAGGAACCTAAACATATTCTTGGTTGTCATTATAGTTATTTTTTGGAAGCATTCTGTCATTGGATTTACTAAACATATGGTTTTCGTTACTCAAAACATTCTCCGAATCGATTGTCTTAAAATCAATGGTTGAGCTCTTTGACAACTAAACACAAATTCACATTTCACTAATTGTTAAAAAAGAAAATTTTAAAAATGATTTACAAGTTCTTGAACAGTAATTTACGATGTTTATTGTATATATATGAGAATATTATAGTATGATCAATGTTTAGATAATATTTAGAGTCTCTAATATTTATAGCAATCTTCATTTTTTGAAGCCTATACCATACATCAACACTGACGTGTTGCTCTTTTGCTTTTATAGGCCTGGTGTCACAGGCGTCTGGCCCAAACTTACACTTCGGACTTTGTTCAGCTACAAACACTACTGTGTTCTTCCATTTTGAGGCCTAATTGGAATTTTTCAAGCCTATACCATACCCGTATTGAGATCCTGACTTATCTGGATTCACTCTGCATATTACCCATTTACGGGGGAACCCATCCCACCACAAGTACAAACATTGTTGGTAAGTCAATTGGGTTACTAAACCGAGAAAGATGTCAGACTGAGTAACAATTTTTAGTGTTTAATTACATTTGTTAGAAAGATTATGATCAAATTCCAATAACAACAACAACATAGTTGTTACTCATTGTAAGCCCACAAATGGGGTCTAGGAAGAATTACGTTATACGTAAATCAGATCCCTACCTCAGAGATAGAAGAGTTGTTTCTGATAGACCCCAGGACATAAAATAAAACATTTCCAAGCAATGATCAAATTGCAAGTAGAATATTATTTCAAAATCGAATTTCAACGGAACCTAACGTTCAGCCAGAAGACTGCTGACCAGCTAAACAAATTTGAATTTGAAAAATATAAAGTTGGTATGTGTTCTCTCTACTGGTTTCTTTGGACTTTTTCCTCTCGTTCATTCCGTCCCTTTCATTTTTTTAGTGCTTTGACTTTGGTGGAAAAGAAACAAACTAAAGCATGCCCATGGATTATATAAAAATATTAATATCATTGAGAAGGTTTTATGAGATAATTTCAGGCGAAACTTTATATACAGCATTAATAAATAATTCAGAAAAGAAAAATTGATTTGCTATAATAAATTAAATTCCATATATACATAATTTAATTGGCTTATTCAGAATCTTCACTTATCAATGCAACCTGTTAGAAGCAATTGAATTATTTATTAAGATGATCCTAAATACTGTATTATATTTAGAAGAGATGCACCTTTCATCTCAAACCAGGGTAGCTCGGTGCACAAAGCATACCATGTTCACACAGCGTCATGAGAAGGTCCACACCCCAAGTATACGCAGGGTCACACAACCTAAGTATATTCACCACGGCTATCCATGATCCATCTACATTTAAAGATGAAATAAAACCCCTTTTTTCAGTACTGATAATAATGAGGAGCATCTGGCATAGCAATGGATAGTAGGGTTAATGGGGCAGGACAACTTATAAGCAATCCAAAACTCTTAGGAGAATCAAGGCAAGTACAAAAATGTAAAACTCTTATCCCCTCATCATGAAAATGACCTAGGTAAACAATGTTCTACATCTCTGAGCACATAAAACATATAGCTCCAAAGGCAGTTTGCGAAAGATGCTACCTAAAACATCCCTTGAATTTTACCCCAGGTATTAGCATCCCCCTAATATTCCCTTTAACTCCCTCCGTCCTATATTAGTTGTCACATTTCTCTTTTACATGTCCTTTATACTTGTACACATATAGTCAAATTTTGAATTAAATGAGAAAAAAAGGTCCTTTCATCTATTTTTTCCGTTCATTCTTTTTGAATGACAAGAAGCCTAGAACGTGATTTGAACATTTTACATCCTCAAGTGAAATTTTTCACACTTACAAAAAGAATAACAAAGGACTTTTAACACTTTGCCGATTTCTTTGAATCTTACCAACAAATCAGTGGTAGACCCAGGATTTTAGTATCATGGATGCTCTAAGGCCTTCTAATGTAGGTTGCCATAGACTTGAATTTTAAGGTGATTTAGAGGAAAAATTATCATTAATATTATCATTACAAACAGAATGTTCAAGAATAATCAAAACATCAAACCAAAACAAAAATCACACTGAATCTATGTAAAAATAATTGACATATTCTAAACCACTGCACCCACCCCCTCATGTGCTCTGACTGCGTCTCTATGTACAAAATATAATTAATTTCCTATAAAAACACAGACTATAAGTCGAGACAATCTAGGCCTACCCATGCAGCTGAGTGTTAAAAAGCTGATTGTTCTAAAGAGGAAGGATCAGCACAATAGGAGCGGAATGCTCCAAGAAGAACAGTTAATTGTGGTGGTGCAGGCAGCAGAGGGAATGAGAGAGCTGTGCACAATGTTTATGCAAAGGAGATCGGCACATTAGTTATGTTTTCTATGCGAGGAGAGCAGGGAAAAAATTAACCACATGACAATCAAAAAGCTGAAAAATGTATTGGTAAAACAAGATGGTGAAAAGATATTCTTAAACTTGGGAGTCAAATTAACGAGATTTCATAGATTAGAAACAAGCAACAGAGAAATGAACCAATTCGGGATTAGTAAGTTGACAAAATTATTGTGTTTCAAAGTTGTCTAATGATAAACTCAGAATAAGATCCAATGACCAAGACTTCCATGAAAGTTGCATGGTTTTACCATACAATAAGATCCTTTAGCATATGATTCATCATATGACCCGGATGTCATTGATAAAGTTGTTGTCATGTGACCAGGAGGTCACGCATTCAAGCCTTGAAACAGCCTTTGACAAAAATGCAAGGTCAGGCTGTGATGATAGACCCTTGTGGTCGGACCCTTCTCTGGACCTGCACATAGCGGGAGCTTTAGTGCACCGGGCTGCCCTTCTTTTTTACCATATGATTTATCAAACTTCTACAGAAAGTTGTTAGTGTTTTCAACATGTATCTTCACCTCATAAAAATGAAATTCACTTAGTATCTAAAGGAACACGACTTTCTTAATCTTATACAATCAGTTCAAACAAAATTTATCGCCAGCCTGTCCAGAAAAGTTACAATCTTTACCAACACGTGGTCACTCCACTAACTTCACGAGATACCTACCAGCTACAATCAACATAGGAGGTACCACATTACCTACAGACTATAGGTACCTTTAACTAATTATTTGATCCACACATAACCAGAATACAATGCAATACGATACATTATGAAACAATACGTAACTAACAATCATCCAAACGAAGTGTAAAGGCAAAACAGGAATATTACCGGTTGGCTGGCGTGGAGGAGTGCAGCAGGACCAAGATAAGACTCAGAATTCCACCAATAACTAGGACATGAAGTACTACAACAAGCACAGAGAATACACTCACACATCCCATCCAACTTAGCACTATCACTCTTACTCTGAGGTATCTCCTTCCCAGCGAGTCCGTTACAGTCGTCGATGTTCATTGCACAAGAACCACATACATGATCTTCGAAATGTAAGAGAACGATCGATTTCGTTTTTTATTTTGATTAAGGCGTCTAATACCATTGGTCCGCATTCCTTTAAATCGATTTTGTATTCTTGGAGTTCCGGTTTTCCGGGATTTTCTGGATTCCATCGGTTAATTTGAAATGACTTGAGGTTGGGTGCTTGTCGGGATTTAGGGTCGGAAGTGTGCGCTCAGGCAATTAGTAGCTTTGCCGGAGCCGGAGATGATGACTGAACCCTAGAAATTGCTCGTCGGATTAAACCAGCAGTCATTGATGAATGCTTTGGTAAATGCATGTTCTTTTGTTCGCTTTCACATTACAGAAAAGTTGCTTTTTCCTTTTTCAGAAAAAATGACAAAAATGATCCTTACTTTTAAGTGTGCGTTAAAAATAGTCCCGGTTTTGGTCTTTTAAGTTTGTGACAAGTTAACAAATATGGTCCTTTTTGTTTGAGGGTGAGTTCAAAATCATCCATTAAACATGCACATAATAGTTTTGGTCCTTTAAAATTGTCAAAAACTAACACTTTTAGTCTTCAGCAGAATATGTATACTGTTAAATTTGATAAAATTATGAAAGAAAGGTTCAATTATAAACACCAAGGAACTCCGATCAAATCCTAAAATATGCAACACAAAAGCTACATTAATTAAACCCTAAAAAGAGATAAAACCGACATAAAAAAAATCAAAAGGCACTGTTGAAAAATCAATGATTCTTTTTGCAAGAATCGACGAACTTTTATTGATTATTTCTGCTCAAAATTGCACGAAAATTATATAAGTTTGTAAAAGTTTAAGGATTAAAACCGTCCAACTACATCTATTAATCATGACAAAATAATACAACCTGCCACAACAATTATGTTTAAGAAAATCTCAAATAAATCACAATTAATTGAACTTCTGTTTGTCAATATTGCTTCAATTAGGTATGTCTAGTCTAACTTTATAGTGTACTTAGTTGTTTACTTTGTGTCGCACCTTAAATTCAACCATATGTTCCACACTGTGGTGTTAATATACGGCTGATAATTTCTTAAGTTTGTTCATTTTTTCCACACGCGTAATTCTTGCGGGCCACGACTGACGGCATTTTCTACTGTTCCAGTCTCTCGTCTTGTTTTTCTTCCTTGTGGAAAACAAAGTCATCAGTCTTTGTTCCAATGCGCAGAGAAGAAGCAAAAAGAAATCTCCGCGTACCAATAAATACGTCAGTCTTTCTTTATTTATTTTTTTGCTTCAAAAAACTTGTCAGGCTACAGCCAAGAGCTGCAAAGTTGCAGTAGTAGTCTGAGATGTTAAGGTCCTGTTTTGGGAGTTGCTTTGGTGGTGGTGGTGGTGATGGTCTCCTATGGCATATGGACTTGAAGCAACATGCCACTGGTGAATATTCTGTTGCTGTTGTTCAGGCGAATTCTTTGCTTGAAGATCAAGGTCAAGTTCTTACAACTCCTAGTGCTACTTATGTTGGTGTTTATGATGGTCATGGTGGCCCTCAAGCTTCTCGCTTCATCAACAACAATCTCTTCCCTCAACTCCAAAGTAAACTCCAATCTCCATCTTTTTTTCCGAGTCTTGTAGGACCTTTACTCTTTTGTTGTTTCTTGTCAGTCATATATAGGTCTAACAGCAAAAGTGTGCTAGTGCAATTTTTCTAATTTGTTAGGTGGAGAATTCTAACCTATATAATTTTTGTAACTTAATTCTTGATTGTTGGTTTCTGTGGTGCTTTTTTTTTTTGTTATGTTGAAACATCATGAGATTGATCAGGGAAGACTGAGAGAAAACTAATTTGATCATGTGTGGAGTGGAAGAGTAAAGAGGAACTGAGCTTGTTCAAATACTAGAAATGTTCACCTTTTGAATGTCCGGATCAATGTTATTAGAAACACTTGATATTGATTGAATTGTGTTTCATTTCCTTATTATTTCGGTTATTATAGAGCTTGCATTGGAAGGAGGAGGATTGTCCGAGGACGTGATCAGGAAAGCATTTGATGACGTTGAGGAAGGATTTTTCTGTTTGGTGAAACAGTCTTGGCTGGATCAGCCTCGGATTGCTTCTGCAGGATCTTGTTGTCTAGTCGGAGCAATTTCGAAAGATAGATTGTATGTAGCAAACGTTGGGGATTCCAGGGCAGTGCTTGGCAGGAGAGTGGAGGCTGGCAAGGCGGGTGATTCTGCAACAGTTCTGGCAGAACGTTTGTCTATAGATCATAATGTTGGGGTTGAGGAGGTAAGGAAGGAGGTAGAAGCACTACATCCAGATGATCCTTACATCGTGGTGTACACTCGAGGGGTTTGGAGAATCAAGGGTATAATTCAGGTATCCGTTATCAACTGCTCTTTTCTACTGTCTTATTAATGCAGTCGACAATTTTATTAGTTTTTTAACTCATTCAAGGTTACTAACTTTGTTTACTAGCCTTCCTGTTATTCAGTTTAAGTTATCTAGAATTAATACATCCTTTTAGACCTGCAGTGGTAATGAATCAGACCTCCAATTGATGAAGACCAATTAGACCTTTTCAGATATGTGGTTTTGTTACGACTAGACGATATCTCAATATGATAATAGGTTCTATTCAATCTTAATGACATATGGTGGAAGGAGAAAATAATCAGATCTCATTTCATTCTCAGTTCTGATTTTCCGTTAAGTTTACAATGGGCGATCTGCTGTTACCTCTTAGCAATCAAGATAAGCTAAAGAGGCTGCTCAATATATGTTCTAAAAGTAAGAAACATATGGAAGCTAGACAACAAAGAAGACCAATGTCTTTCTTTCTGAACTCTGGTTTGTACTCGCACACAAATACAAACATTTATATTTATTTAGTTGGAAAAAGCTCACCTTTTTGTTACTAGAGCATGTTATGAGGGTGGTCTAAAATCTCTAGGGAACTCAAAGTTGAGGCTACTAAACCAGTCACTTTATATATGCCAATTATGTTTGTGCACTTACAGCAAGTTGATCATACCTTTAGACGTGTTGTATGTCAAGTCTTTCTTGGGTACCTTTTTTGTGTTTACACATCAAAATATGCTTTCATCTACTGTTTCTGAGGTTATAGACTGTACGTTAAATTTTCTCCTTTTATCTTCTAAACCAATCCTTATAAAAAAAACTGTCACGTCATATGCTGATTATGTTGGTAACTTGTATCAAGTTGATCATATCCATTAAAAGTGTTGTATGCCAAGTTGTTTTCGGAGATAAATATGCTGTTATTGGCTACTTTTTAAGGTTTTAAACCTTGTGTAAAATTAATTTCTCTTTTTCAGTCTAGTACAATGCATATCCATTTAGCAATTCAGGTAGTGTCAAGATTGATAAGTTGCACCTATGAGATTCACATCAAGGCCCAAACATTTTGTTGCACCAGTAGTAATTTTGTTTTATGTATGGACAAAAAGGAATCTCCTTTCCTCTTTATCCCTTCACCCTTGGCCACTTAATAGCAATTTTTTTTATCTCTTGGTAACTAGAATATGTAGCAGGGGCTGCATGATGCTCATCTTTCCATCTTGCATCCTTCATTTTAACTTCAGCAAGGTTTCTTTGTTATTTGAAAGATGTCAAAGAAATTCTGAAGCTGACTATTTTCATTAAAAGTTCGCTAGCAGCCAATTTTGGGGTCTGGGGAGTATCCTATGTTTTGAGAAAATCCATCTAGCTAAGATTGCCTATTTGCTTGCACCAGGTTTCTAGATCAATTGGTGATGTCTATCTGAAGAAACCTGAGTTTAGCAGAGATCCTCTCTTCATACAATATGGATATCCTATTCCTTTAAAAAGACCTGTATTGTCAGCAGAGCCTTCTATACTGATCCGGAAGATAAGACCAGAAGACTTATTTTTGATATTTGCATCGGATGGCCTATGGGAGCAACTAAGTGATGAAGAAGCTGTGGACATTGTTTTGAAGAATCCTAGAACTGTGAGTATCGACCCCCTCCTGTTCTATCAGGTTCTTGAATTTCTAGAAGCAGTAGCGTTTTGTTGTCTGTAAATTGGACTTAGGCTCTTATATAACTACTCTACTTGAAGCAATTCTGTGATCAAACTTATCCATGTTGGACATAATTAACTAATGCATAGGATAGCTGATATTTTCTTCCCATTTCTCCAGGGAATAGCCAAACGATTAGTGAGAGCTGCCCTTGAGGGGGCTGCAGAGAAGAAAGAAATGAGATACGAGGACATCACACGACTAGAGAAGGGGGAAAGGCGGCATATTCATGATGATATCACAGTCATAGTAATGTATTTGGATCACCCTGGAAGGTCCATAAATGCTGGATCGAATATTGTTAAGGGCACCAACATCCCTCTTGACATATACTCCTTGAACTCAGGTCATCAAGGAGAGAACACATCTTATGTTTCCCCATGAATAGTGTCTAATACATGTATACGGTATACGATTTTGTAAATACTTCATCTTGGACTTGGAAAGTTTCTTTATATACTTTTAGATTACAATCAGAAGGACCAGCCATGTACGTATATCTTAATGTATATGTGTACCTTCTGTATTGTAGCTGATAGATTAAGCTGATGAAAAATGAGCTTGGGCTTTCGCTTCTGTTTTTGACTCTTTCCTTGAAAGCTATATGTTGTATTTCCCTGGCAATTATACTACAACTGCATGATGAAGTTTATTAGATGAAATGAAATTACAGTTTTTTCAAGTCAATAAACCATGAGTATTCACCTTAATTCTGGGATTTGTTTTCCTCGGCGGGAGGATCAATAGTGTTCTCACTTCCCCTCTAGCGTGACTTGGACCCTCAGGTTTGAAACATTTGTTTATTCAGTTCCACAGGTTTGAAACATCTGAGCTTCAAAATTCATTGGACGAAATTTGCCTGGGCACAATATTTGAGTTGGGAAATGACCTCTTTTTTAAATACATAAGGGTCTATTTTAAAGATAAAATCTGTAGAGGTATGTGAATTCGTGTATAGAGAATTCATCCCAGAAATATTAACATAACTTTAAGACAAGCAAAGTAGAAAGTGAGAAGATTAGGATAGAAGAGAAGACGAATTTGAATTGAACTGGTGTTGGATATACATTTATAACACGTTAGATTATAGTGACTGGCCAATATCAAAAGAGTGGTTATATGGTGCACTTAAACAAATTGATAGTTTGGATTGAACAATAAGTACCACAACCAACTGACCTACTGATATTCGCCGTACATTTCAATTTATTTGTTTTACTTTCTCTTACCAATTGAACTCTAATTAAGTTTTCACATATCATATTTAATTCAAGAGCACAAGATTAAAATGCATTTGGCTACTTTCTGCGCATCTTTAATTTAAAACCACATTCTTTATTTTCAATTCTCGTACGTCAAAATCAGACAAACAAATTGAAACATGAGCAAAGCTTACAAGTAACATGTTAGTAACGCCTTCATTCAATTTTGGTCGTCACTATTCGAATAATTTGTCCTTTTTCCATTATTAGTATGCTTTGCCTTAGCTTATTAGTCTTATGTTTTGTGAATGTGAATCCCTCAAGTCGTTCTATAGTCCATATAGTTGGCGGGTCGTCGTCTCCATTTTCCACACGCCACCTTAAAGTCAAAAAATTGGAACAGCAAAACATCAGACCAAAAAAAATGGGAATAGTTGGAGAAGCTCACAAGGTTAGAGTTCTGGGCGCAGGCGAGAAGACAATAGTCCTCGGCCATGGCTTCGGCACCGACCAATCTGTCTGGAAACATCTTGTCCCTTACCTCGTCAATGAATATCGTGTTGTACTTTACGACAACATGGGTGCTGGATCGACGAATCCTGAGTACTTCGATTTTGATCGATACTCTTCCCTTGAAGGTTATGCCTATGATTTAATTGCCATTTTGGAGGAACTTCAAATCAATTGTTGTGTGTACTTGGGACATTCCTTATCTTCCATGACCGGTGTTGTTGCTTCTATTTTTCGTCCTGACCTCTTCTCCAAACTCATCCTCGTTTCTGCTTCCCCAAGGTGAGATTATAAATTGATCACTCTTATTTCCCTGTGAGTGGCATAGCCATATCCATATGTAGTAAATGGTGGTGAGTTGAACTTTCCGGTGGCACTAATAGATCAAAGGAAGTACTTTCTCTCCCATCGAATCAAATTGGCCAAAGGTGTGCGTTCATGAGCCCATGCTAAAGTTTCAATCAATTCTTGCCAATATCCACGCCAAAAAATTAAGAACATAAATCCCGTAGCCCAAACAAGATGTCCAAATAAGAACATCCATGCCCAAACCGATAAACTATTCATACCAAAAGGGTTGTATCCATTGATAAGTTGTGAAGAGTTTAACCATAAATAATTCCTTAACCAGCCCATCAAATAAGTGAAAGATTCATTATTAAACTGGGAATGGAGTCAGGGAAAGCTATACTATATATATGACTATTAATAACTAATATATTCATAACAACATGGCTTCTTTCTCTCTTAGGTTCATAAATACGGATGACTATTATGGAGGATTCGAATCGGAAGAGATAGAGCAACTGTGTCAAGCGATGGAATCGAACTACAAGGCATGGATATCTGGGTTTGCGCCACTAGTGGTAAGTGGCGACATGGACTCCGTAGCAGTACAAGAATTCAGCAGGACCTTATTCAACATGAGACCAGACATAGCACTCAGCGTTTTCCGCACTGTTTTCACGTTCGACCTAAGGCATTTTTTGTCCCGCGTTACTGTACCTTGCCATATCATACAAAGCTCAATGGATATGTCATTGCCAGTCAGTGTTTCCGAATATTTACACAGAAATCTGGGCGGGAAGTCGATTGTCGAAATCATGTCAACCGAAGGTCATCTTCCGCATTTGAGCGCACCTGAGGCTACTATTCCCGTATTGCTTCGACACATTGCGCATGATATTACTGCTGATGGTGATGCTTAAATTCTTACATACTGGACTATTCTGAACTTTTTGTAAACAAATAAAGGATAATGAAAATCTGGGGGCGTCCTTTCAATTACTACTACTCACGTGATAGTGTCAAAAAATGGCCATATATATATAGACACTACTTCTAATATTAAGTTGCCAATTTTTTGTTTTTCATTTGAACCTTTCAACTGAAATTGTTATACTATATTATAATGTACCTTAAAGTGTAACTGTTGAACAATTCATTATGCTCCAAAAATTAAAACTTGTGATAAAAATGTGCAGTCTCTTTTTTTTTTTTTTCAAACACCCGAAACACTATACTAGTACACGTGGTTGACTTATTAACACAACGAATTAAAATGTAAGTACTAATTTAGAGGTTTATATTAGTAAAACAAATATACACATGCCTAGACATATATATTCACACTTGATAGCAACAAGAAATACTTGTTTAGGTGTGGTGCCTAAGGGCACACGTCAAATTTAGCTTTCTTCTTGCTACTCTTCTTTATTCCATGAAAGGCGCTAGAGGTTTAGGTACATTGTATTTGCTTGTTTGCTCCAGTAATATTCTGGAGGAAATCAGAGCTCATGGAGTAATGGTCCCCATATATTATACTCTGATGATGGATAAAAAGTGGCTGGAATATTTATATTCCACAATTGGATTAATTTTTAGTTTGTGGTTTTGCGGTAATTCGGGAAGAAATGGAAATTGGATTGTTAATCATTTGGATAATTAAGATAGGGGTTGATACTAATAGCTCAACTTAACGGATCTTATATTTCTAAATAATATAGGACAATGCTTGGCTTTTCTAGAGTTTGTAAATGACCTTCAAATTTCAGTTAGATTAACAAATAGCCATTTATTGAAAAATATAGTTATTATCATTTAGGCTATCTTTGTGAGTGATTAGCGCCTCAATCTAATTGTAGAAGCCATTAAAATCTTTGTTTTCAAGATGCAGCATCTCATCAGGACTGAGGAGTAGATTTTCATTGACTACTAGGTAGGTTGCCAAATATTGTAAAATCATGTAACACGTTGGATTCATTCTTGAAATATTTGCCCTCAAGAATCTAGTATATATGATTCTCTAAGTTGTGGTTATATATGATGTACCTAAAATGTTTTTGGGTTGTTGTTTGCAACAAAATTTCATTTTTGAAAAATAAATTGACTGCAAATAAAATATAAGGAAATAATATTTTTTTATTAATAAAAAATATGGATACAATTTTATTTCTCTCTTGATTCTTCTCTCGAGCATAGTAGATTTGGTTTGATCTCCATGAAAGGAGGATTTTTTGGATCTTAGTATTTGATTATCAAGAAGAGAACTTTGTGAATATCCATCAGTTTATGAGATATTCGAGATATCTAGGTAATATGTTATCCTTTAAATAAGAGTATACTAGGGTTTAGTTACATTAACCTTCAAGCCAGGTTTAGATAAGTAGTCTCCAAGAACTTTACCGAAAATTGAATTTGTCTTGTAGAGTCTTATAAAATAAAATTTTGATGCCTACAGATGTCCCCTACTTCAAAATTTGTCGGAATGTAAAATTGATGAAAGTCATAGACGGGTCTTGAAGTACTCTTACACTTAGTAATTTCGTGGCTCCAAATTTGCATATCTGATTTGTGAGAGAAAAGATGAATAGATTTGGTCCTATTGGGTGTGTCAATTTGTTATTGATGAAAAATAAATAGATCACAAACAAAATATGAAGAAACAATAATTTTTTCATTGATAAAGAATGTGGATACAATTTTGTTCTTTTTCTTCGTGATTCGAGGACCGTTAGCAATGTATTTCTCGAACATAGGAAGGTTTGAATTCGATCTCCGTGAAAGGAGAGTTCTCTTGATTTTCTTCATGAGGATCGTTAGTAATGCATTTCTCGAACGTTGGAAGATTTAAATTTGATTTGTATTTGATTATGAAGAAGAGAGCTTGTGGTCTCTTTGTGAATATCCATGAGTTTATGAGATATTCAAGATGTCTCTTTAAGGGAATATATTATTCTTCAAATACGTATATTCTAGTGTTTAGGTTGAATCGCCTCCAAACTAGATTTAAGATAAAATAGCTTATAAGAACTCTATCAGAAATTAAATTTGTCTCATAGAATTCCACAAAATTCTAATATCTACACTTGTGATTAGAAATCTAATGTTTTTTTAAGTTATAACTAGACTGTACTTAGAAATGTTTTAGGTTTGTATCTAGGATTCATATATGATTTTTTGGTGATGGTCGATGATATAAATGTGTATGATGAAATATAGAGCTAATGGTTAAAAAAAAAAACATTGAAGCGTTGCTATATAATATTGAGATAAGTGTATTTCACTTAAGGCACGGATACATTCTATTAGCGAAATTGTATGCGTTGATACAACTAGATTGATATAATATATATAACAAATACAGTGTGAATAAATACAACGAAATCAACCAAATAGATACCCCTTAGTTTATCTTTAATTGTCCACTATACTAAAAAATAGATGTCAAATAATATATGTCCAGTTTGAAAAATGAATGCATAATTTTTTACCTATTTCATCTTTGCTATTAAATATTATTCACTATTCAATGCATTTTCTAAAGGTAAATTTATTAATATAATAAAATTATCCTTCTTATTTATTATTTCTTAACATGTGTGGTGAAAAAATATTGTTGAACTGAGAAAGCACAACAAAATTGAGCACAAATATTGCGAAATTGAGCAAATTACGGACGCATCAAAGAATTTGAGCGACAAATCCAGTTCTGAAACGATGACTATTGGTAATAATAATTAGACTTAATATAACTACTAATGATAATTATGATCCAAAACTATAACTGTTTATGCAATTGCCTCTTAATTAATCTCCTCTTCCATCCAATCTCAAGTGTCATGACATAATTAATTAGTACCTACTCTTTTTCTACTCCAGATCCAGAAACCAACCACGTATGCTTGTCAGATTAAAGTGGTGCTTCCAATCACATGTTGAATCTTTTCTCCAACTACTTTAAATTGGGAGACACAAGCTATCCAGTTTGTTACTGAGACAGACGACACTACTGTGGGTTTTAATTATTAGCTGCGACAAATCTGGTTATCGCGTGATCATGTGCTCAATTGGCATATGTCATATTTTGAGTGTTCAAATAAAATTTAATGATAAATTTAAGCTATCGATGAACTAAGTTCTATAATTTATTTAATTCTCACTTTAATCTCATTATTTAACGTCAATAGTCGTAAATGTCACACAGAGCAGAAATGAATTGATACTCCTACGCCCTAACAAATTGAACTAGTGATGCAAGAGCTAAAGGACACACATATATTGAATTAATGATGCAAGAGCTAAAGGACATGAGAACTAGCAACCAAAAATAATGACGATATGTATGATTGTCGAATTTAATTCAGATGGGTGGTGTGGCATATGCTTTTCGTTTGATGTGGTATTGTTTGTTACTGGTGAAAATAGTTGCAGTTTAGTAATTTGTATGAATAAACTTTGTTATGTAGTTTTGTGAATAATTAAGCATTTCAAACAGTAAATAAAAACTTAAAAATCTACTAATGCCGAGAGAATCTTTCACAAAATAATATATAACTCCTAATTCTATTATTGTTATCGAATTCTCCTTTCCTTTCCCTTTCTCCAGTGCGATTGGAGAACTTATTATAATAATAAAAGATTTTATAGTGCACCAACAAGGATTGTGATGGAATGATAATTAAGTACTTTTCCATCCTTAATCAAAGGTCTTGGGTTCAAGTCTCCAACCCCAAAATATGAAATCGCTTTTGTTAGGAAGTATTTTACCTCCAATGTAGAACTTCCCGGCCCGAGTTCGGATTTAATGATTTTGTAGTGAGCATTTAGAGCATATAGTCAAGTGAGCATGCTCAGCACAGAACTCTTTGGCACAAAGCTACGTTAAAAGTTGGGACCTAATGGGTTGGGACCTGTTTTCTTTTTTGTAATTAAATAAAGTTTATCGAGCAATTTCTTTTTTCCAAAAAAAGTTTGATGTATATGTATGTAGTCTTCCCACCTAACATGGTTTGACAGGACGTCTTCTTATTTATGCACTAACAGTTTCTTTTCCTTACATAAGCTATGTTAACATAATGAGCCAACCCTATTATTATCATGGAATTATTTGGGGTACCAATGCTAAGTTGCTAAACTTCTCACTAGGTTTGTCTTCCGACCAAGGGGTTGTTGGTTGTTCAATTCATTTCATTTATCATTTTAAAAAAAATATAAATTGTTTTCGAGAATTGAAAGAGCTCCAACATTTTGTGAACATATGAAATCACAAAGAAAAAAAGGATTTATAAGTCATTAACCAACTCAAGGTTCTCAATTTTTAAAAATATTTAATTATAGCCTATGTAGGTAATCTTCATATAAAAGTATTTCTCCTCCGCTTCATCTTCTTCTCTAGTTGTTTAATATTTTTATATCTAACGATACAAGGGAAAAAAAAAGAAAATGATATTAAACTTTGAACATAAAATTGGTCTCAAATTGACCAGAAACATATAAAGACAGACTTGACAACTTGTCATGATTTAAGTAACAGAAAAAAAAATAACTAATAAATCTTTCCATTATAAGTATTTAGTTTTCAATTTGTTCATGTGATATTGTACTACTCCCAAATTTAAAAGCATGTGGGTGAAATATATACAAAAGGCTTCAATTAAGGTTTTCTTTATATACTTGTCAAGTTTGAAAGGCATTTGCATTTGAAGTTCCAGACCGATTTTATGCACCGGCAATATAAAAAATATACCTTTTACACTATCAGGTTATCCAAAGACTATCTATAAAAAATATCCTTAAAATGTGAAATTTATATAATCATGAAAATAAGACAAATTACATGTTACTAAAAGGTATAGATAACTTAATGATATAAAAAAAAATACACAAAATATATAACTTAAAACTTTTTTTCAAAAAGAAAAAGTAAAAAGTTCTTTATGTAATCACCATCTTCATCTGCATACATTAGGGTTTTTCTTTCTATGATATTAATCTTGTGCTAGAGTAATTCGGAAAATTAAGATTGGCTAATAGGACGCGTTACTTAAAATTATTTTGTAGTTGATTAGTTTTGCATCACAATCATTAACTAATAAATTATTGTCCATTTTGGGTCATATCAATATTTTTTCTCAAACATGTAGCCATCAAGATGCCCAAATGTAAAGAACTCAAAAATAATATTGTCCATTTGGGTTACGTTATACCAAATTTTATTTTTCTAGAATATAGCCGTCAGATGCCAAATGTGCAAAGAAATAAAAAAATATTTAATCAACGAAGCGCAACAAGACACCAAAGCATGTGATTTATAGTCATCCATGCTATCATTTTCCAGACCAAGATTCAAACAAAGCATAAAAGAGTTAACAAGTCCACACCTTTTCTTTCCCCTTGCACCCTTTTTCTCCATACAAATTCTCTGATTCAATTTCCAAAAAAATTAAAGGAAAAGTAAGATATGGGGATTGTTGAAGAAGCACACAACGTGAAGATTCTAGGAACAGGTGATCGAACCATAGTGTTAGCTCATGGATTTGGAACAGACCAATCTGTGTGGAAACATCTTGTTCCTCATCTAGTTGACGATTTTAAGGTTGTCTTGTTTGACAATATGGGTGCTGGTACTACCAACCCTGACTACTTTGACTTTGAAAGATACTCAACCTTAGAAGGATATGCCTATGATGTGATTGCTATTTTGGAAGAACTACAAATTCCTTGTTGCATTTATGTTGGTCATTCTGTTTCTGCCATGATTGGTGGCATCGCTTCCGTTGCCCGCCCCGATCTCTTCACCAAACTTGTTGCTGTCTCTGGTTCTCCAAGGTTAATTTCCTCTTCTCCCTTTACCTTCTTAGAACTTACTGCTATTAACATTTGACTGTTTAAGATCACAAAATTCAAAACTGTTCATTACTTTTTAAAATTTCCTGTTGAGTGGAAACCAGAAAAAGGAATAGTAAACTTTTTACGTAGTCATAGAAAGAGATAGTATTAGTATAATAATTTCTAGTCATGCTTTCGGATTACTATAATAATTTAAGCAAATCATTTAGCTGGTAAGTATGCGAATCATTAGCTAATATTCTTCTAATATCTTATTGAACATGTTGGTTGTCACTTGTCTACATTGGGCCAACAGTTGTCTGATCTTATGTTTCTTTATTATTCTTACTTACAATGGTGTGCTGGATCCTTTTTATATTTGGCTTGGTAATAGTTCTAAGAGATTCTGGAAAGTTTTTGTATATTTCAACTTTCTTAAAAGAAATGAAACTTTTTACCTTGTGGCAGCTTGTCTTACTATCTAGAAAATTAAAAATATCAAAATTTTAATTAGGTATTTGAATGACGTGGATTATTTTGGAGGATTCGAACAAGAAGACCTGGACCAATTATTTGAAGCAATGAAATCAAATTACAAGGCATGGTGTTCAGGTTTTGCACCTCTAGCTGTAGGAGGGGACATGGACTCTGTTGCAGTACAGGAATTCAGCAGGACATTGTTCAATATGAGACCAGACATAGCATTAAGCGTGTTACAAATTATATTCCAAAGTGATTTAAGGCATATGTTGCCTCATGTCACTGTTCCTTGTCATATAATTCAGAGTATGAAGGACCTGGCTGTGCCTGTGGTAGTCTCTGAATATCTCCACCAGAACCTCGGTGGCGAATCAATCGTGGAGGTGATGTCCACGGAGGGCCATCTGCCGCAGCTGAGTTCACCTGATGTTGTTATTCCGGTGTTACTTAGGCATATTCGCAATGAGATTTCATGAGTTGATAAATAACTCCTAGTACTTGGTGGAATTTATTTGAGATATATACAAAGTGCGGAAATTTCAAATGAAGATGATGGATAATGTTGATTAATAAATTAATTACGTTTCACTACTCCTAAACCAAACTAGTTGAGATCAGCTATATGAACTCTTACTTTCATTTTGTTTTGATGTTTGTTAATTTGAGGTTGCGAATGGAAGTGTGCAACAATTTATTTCAAGGAAGCAGAAAATTACCAATGAGTTAAAGGTAACGAGTGGTTGTGTAGACCCTGAATCCACATGATATTTATGCTTGGTCCCACTCCCATAGATGTTTAATTTGACTTCTTTATTGAGCTAGACGAAAGCTTTGTTTGGGAATCTTTAGCTGCACGTGCATACAAACAAATATTATGTGCTACTAATGTTTGCTTTTATTCAGAGCTCAGCCCAGCAAGATTTTGCAAAAATATGAGGCATTTCTAATTTAGGATAGAGATTAAGTTATATACATTGAAAAAATATTATATACAATTAGGTCATTAAAAATAACTTTTTTTCCTTGTTTGAATGCAAAGTGAGGATTAAATGAGCGGATAGAGAAATTGTTATAAGAGGGAATTTGATTCAATATGTTTGTCCTATTTTAGTCTAGTTCGACTCAAAAGGAATATTTCTTACTTTTTTAAAAAAAAAAAAAATTATTTAGTTTCAACTTCACATATGACATGTTTAAGACCACAGAATTAAAGACGATTTTTGTTATATATTTAACATATCTTTTAATTTAAAACCATAAAATTTAGTAAGAATTTTTTCACTATTTTCGAACTCCCTGTAGTCAAAAACAGGACAAACGGGAGTAGTAACAAACTTGGAAAATATTGGCAAACACTTCCAGAAGTAACTTTAATTGTTGCACAGGACTCTTTGGTGTTAAAGCCTCTGGGCATGTTTGGGCTTTTATATTATCCCGTTGAATTTAGCCCAATAATTACATGTCCCATCAGGATGAAAGTTGTTCATAGACAAGACCAAATGTGGGATAGAGTCATACAGATGTGAAGAGACGTTTTATGAGCTGCATTCTATGTGTCGAGTTACTTAGGTTTGCGGGAGAGTCACAAAAGCTTCTTTACTTTGAATATCTTCAGTTAATAAAATCCTCTATAACTCTGCTAGCTTTTTGCTTCAATGAGCCCCAAATAAATAATCAGATGATTAGTACCTTTTCACCTTGTTGGGCAAAAGGAAGTGTTTTTAGTTCTCTATGCTTGTGTTGGGGGAAAGCATCTTAATATTTTCAGTGTTCACATCACAAAATTGGCATGATCGAATTATTCTTTATGTACTCATATTTGCCATCATATTTTATTTTAATACTATAAGGGGTCGTTTGGTTTGCCAATAAGTTATGCTAGAATTAGTTATATCGAGATTAGCTATCTTGGTACTACTTTGTAGTGGTTGTTTGATTTATGGTACTAAAAATAATATGTATTGCATTCTTTTTAAGAATAAATTATTTGTATACAAAAATACCCTCACCTTATTTAGCTTAATTATTTTTATGTGTGTTCAACTATGTGTGCATACATGCGAAGTTTTTTTTTTTAATTTGAAACGATAATGTATATTAAAACTAGGCAAAGCCTTTATAGTTCCTAAAATATTTAATTGCGGAAATGGATTGACTAGCAATAATTAAACTGGATTTGTGGTATTAAAAAAATATTTATTGCATTCTTTGAGGCTTCACACTAACTAATGAACCCATCAGCTGAGCAAAATGTGAAGAGCGAAACCAGAAATGTTTCCGCCAAAATAACATAAACTCGAGTCAATCAGGCAATTATAATTTATACCACGAAACAAAGGAAAAACAAATTCCAATATCCAACAGAGAATGTGATGTGCTTCATGATGAGCAGCTCCATGAGAAGCTTAAAAACAAAACGAACATTATTAAGAGGTAAGTCTGCGATGGAAATTACACCATCTGCAGTCACTAGAGACTAACATACCTCCAAAACATCCCTAGCATGACCAAAAAGGACTTCAATGAGATCCTTCAATGAAGCGCGGTCTCAACTCCAAGATCACGCACCTTTACCAACATGCAGCAAAGGTTTCTATTTAAAAAGTCATTCGTCAATAGCCATTATATGTGTGTGCGCGCGTGCGTGTGTGTGAAAGTGAAAATCAACGGCAACCAAATGATGCATCAAAAACATCCCCTAGTTGATATCTTCTTCGTCTTCATATGGGTTATGACTTTAAATTCTTATTCAAGACCCGCCATATTTGATAAAAAGGAAAAGAGAGGAAAAAACTATTTCTATAAGGGAGTGAACTTGTAAAATAATGAGTTTGGTTTCTAATCTTTAAGAAATGAAGATTTAATATACAAGTGAAAATTAACGATAAAGTTCCGTTATAATAAAATTGATCTACCATTTGAAGCCGATTGAATTGGGTTGGGTAGATTTTGAACCTATTAGGTGCTTATTTAGACTAGGAAAATGGGGACGACTCATAAATGCCTCAAAGGCACGAGAAATATATCAAACTCGTGGTAAAGCTGGAAAGTACTACTATCGGTAAGCCACGCATCAATACAGTTTTAAATATATTAAAAAACAAATAAAAGCGGGATGAAAGTTTATTTTATGCTAACAAATATTACATATCCAAAAAATTAATTTAAGCCGGATATAAGTCATTAAAGCGACCGTACTAGAATCACGGGACTCGAGGGGTGCCTAGCACTTTCCACTCAATCAACAGAATTCCTTATCGGATTTCTAGTTCGTAGACCAAAAATTAAGAGTCATTTCCTTTTGAAAAAGGGTTCAAAAAGGTGACTTGAAACACCCAAACTCAATTTCAAGTGGCGACTGTGTAAAATAAATAATTTCTTTTCAAAACATCACTTTAATTGGAAAATTCATTTTCTCTAAAACCAACTTCCTAGCGGGTTGGGGCGATAAAAAATAGGGGTGTGACAACTACCTTACACCAAACGCCCCCTAACAATTTTAAACTTTTTAAAAGGGGAAAAGTTGGTAGTGGAAAATAGAGAATTAAGTACCGGTGGTAGATCACGTGCTTTGAAGTCTCAAGTACAATTCTTCTTTTCTTTTCCCTAAACGCACTTTCGATTGCTAATAATATAGCCTAATATTAAATCGGATGTATGTAAAATTCCTCCATGTGACTGTGTCTTTCCCAAATTAGCATTTTTGTGTTCGGAATAGGAAGTAGTTAGTAGTTAGTACCTACTACAAATAATTTGAAAGCAACATTAAATTAAGATGATAAATAAATAAAGAATAATTTACAAACTACATCATTATTAGTGTTAGAGGATGTTAAAAAAATGAAAATGGTCAAATAGTCTATATTTAAATGGAGATTACTCCCTCGAATATGAGAAATCCCAAGTCACCCGTTGCAATATAATGGCGTACAATCATCGCAGCTCCCTTGAAACTAAAGCAAATATAGATGAAAATAAGCGCGATTTTTTCTTCTTCTTCTTTTTGTTTGCACAAAATAAGCAAATTCAAAAGAAGGAAATTCTTTTTCTTTCCGTGCTCACTTTTTTTTTTAAAAAAAAATAAGGATAATAAGATACGAAATCGAATTCTCACCAATAGGTTGAAAGTATAGATAAACAACAAATTAAATTACTTTTTCCGGCCAACAATACTTATTCACTGTTAATTTGACACACCTTAACAAACAATAAATAATACTATATAGTACTATTAATATAATAAATTTAATCCTTTAGAAAATTTATTTGATGATGAATAACATTTAATATCAAGGATAAAATAGATAAATTACTATTTTTCAAACTTAACAAGTACTCCCGCCGTCCCATTTTACCCGTCCCAAATTGAGACGGTACGGCTATTAAGAAAATAATGATTGGTAATGTAACTTTACCATTTTGCCCCTCTTAATTGTGTCTTGTTATTAATTCCTATATTGATGGATGACTAATACCAAAGCACCATTTATATTCTTAATGATGTACTCTTATTGTTATTAGTTCAAAAAGTCTTTGCAACTTTTTTCAAGAATGCTAATAATAAAGAGTGATCAATTACACTAAGGGTATAATGGGAAAAAAAATTGTCTTGACTTGATAAATAAAAAGGGACAAGTAAAATGGGACATCAAATTAAAAAATTTAGGACGAATAAAATAAGAATATTATTGAATATCTAATATAATAATATGGTCAAAGTAAAAATTGACGGAGGGAGTACAACATGTGTAATCACTTATTCATTTTATTAAACATGAAAAACAATATTAATGTTATTTCCCCTTTTCTCTACCAATGTAACACAAAATTAATTGACATGAATCAATAAAGTTAATCGACATGAATCAATGGAAGGATTAATTTTCTGTAATATGTAGGAATGCATTTATTTTCTTAATAATCTATATTTTAATTTTTATGGATTTACATAATTTCTATTAAATTCATTCTTATCACTATGAAAGAATACTTAAATTTCATGATATTTTTTATGGCGCTTGTCTCATGCTTTGTGTTATGCATCTATTGTTTGGAGATCAAAATATTTTATTTCATGTTTTTATATGCCCTTTCAACTAAGCTGTGATGTAGTTTATAATATTTTTATATAATATTTTAATATGTAGAAATTATTCTAAGAATTTTAAAATTTTATATTTAGATTTACTTAAAAAATTAACAATATAACCATATTTTGTATGGTCTCATATAGTAATTAAAATAAAATGGAGGGAGTACTTATTAAGTTACTAGAAGTATTGGAGTCCGTGCCAGCACATGTCCAATGTATGTTATATAATTTTTTAATATTTTAAGTTATTAATTATTAATTTATATTTTTCAGATACTAAATGTTACTTTTTTTTGTCCCAATTGATGTGGCACTGATGAATATTCGAGAAAGTCAATCAAATTTGTTATATAAGTTTAGATATTTTAAGTTGTTAATTATTATGATTATACATTTTCTACATAATTTTCAAGAAATATATGTATGCTACTCCCTCTATCACAATTTATATGACATTGTTATAATTTGGAAGCTCAAACAAAATTTTTATACATTTTTAAAATATTTTAATTCGACAATTATTAATTTTCACAAGTTTTCAAAAAATCTATCCCAATTTATGTTGCATTGACAAAATTTTGAATCAACAATTTTCTTATGTTCCTTCAAATAATTTTAATTATTAATGATTGTAACTTCTAATAGTTTTTATGTAATTTTTAAATATATAACAAATTTAAGATAAAATAAAATAATAAAATTAAATAAAAATTATAAAAATATCCTCTACAAGAGCAGACAACTGAAAACAGGCATGACAATCTCCTGCTTTAGCTGTTTACTCACTAATAATTCTATATAGTAGTAATTTCATTCGCTTATTTTTACGTGTTACGTTTCATCTTTTAAAAGTCAATAACATTAATTATTGAAACTAAATTAATTTATTTTTGAAAAATTTAAAAATAATTTATTTTGTTGGTTACACAACAACAATAACAATATATCCAGTGCATTTCAACTTAGTGGGGTCTGGGGAGGGTAAAATGTACGCAGACCATATCACTATCTTAAGAGAAGTAGAGACGTTGTTTCCGATAAACCACCGCTTAGGACCAATAATAGTATAACAAATACAAAAAGTAAGCCGATACAAACTAGTATGGTACACAAAACAAACTAACAGTATAACAAACACAAAAGATAAGTGCATAATAAACTAGTACGGGATGCAAAAAAGCCAACACCACTAACCCCCAAAACTACAGCCCTAACACTATGAATCAGAAACTCCAGACCCAAAGGAGCACTCCCCTATTACTACCGCCGCGCTCCCAACCCCTAACCCTCTGCCCTAATCCGCGTTCTCTACACCTTCCTATTAAGGGTCATGTCCTCTGTAAGATGTAATTGCTTCATATCATGCCTAATCATCTCCCTCCAATATTTCTTCGGTCTACCTCTAGCCCACGTAAAACCATACATAGCCAGAGTCTCACACCTCCGCACTAGAGCATCAGGGCCCCTCCTCATCACATGTCCGAACCAATGTAGCCTCACTTCTCGCAACTTATCCTCCACCGAGGCGACTCCTACCTTCTCTCGAATAATCTCATTCCTCACCCTATCTTTCTTGGTATGTCCACAAATCCATCGCAACATTCGCATCTCCGCTACCTTCACTTTTTGGATGTGGGAGTTTTTAACTGGCCAACACTCTACTCCATACAACATAATCGTCCGGACTACCACTCTGTAGAACTTACCTTTAAGCTTCGGGAGCACCTTCTTATCACAAAGGACTCCCGAAGCGAGCCTCCACTTCAACCACCCTGCCCCAATACGATGTGTGACATCCTCGTCAATCTCACCATTACCCTGAATTATAGATCCTAGATACTTGAAACTCCCCCTCTTCTGGATGGCCTGAGAGTCTAGCTTCACAATCACTCAATCTTCTTGCGACATATTACTGAACTTACACTTCAAGTACTTCGTTTTTGTTCTACTTAACCGAAAACCTTTAGATTCAAGCGTCTGTCTCCAAATTTCCAACTTATCATTAACTCCACCGCGAGTTTCGTCAATCAGAATCACATCATCTGCAAATAACACACACCAATTTATTTTGCTGATTACGAATTTGTGAAATCTCACTTACTAGTTTAACTGAAATATAGATGTTCAAAACTATATAAAAATATTATAAGTATCAATTCCTTTCAGGTTAATATAATAAAAAAAAATTACATATTTAAAATACTTACCAAAATCCTAATAATTCGATTTCGAAAAAGCAAAATGTGAGGAATAAAATCCCAAATAATTATGATGAATTCAAGCACCGATGCAAGTGCATAAATAAATATTCTATTTATTTTGTATTAGTTGATCTCTGTAGATTTGACACATCTATAAAAAGTAATTATTAAGAATTTATTTTATTAAATTAATCTTATTAAATATGTATTGAAATAGTTAAATTGAAGAATGATGATCAACTAAAATAAAACGGAAGGAGTAAATATGATGTGAATCACAAGCATCTTGATTTTTGAGTCCTTGGACAATAGAAATATGGTGAGCAATGTCAAGTAAATTGAGCCAATAGGCAGTCGGGTAATTGAACACGTGTAATCCATAATTAATCCCTCTCACACCACTTGCTCAAAAGTCCACCACCTCCCCCCCCCCTCTTTCTTCCTCTCGCTTTCCTCTTTCTTCTACCACCACCACATCGTAAAACACACAACACAAATTAAAATATACATACAGTTTTAATTTACAGCCGCAAGATCAGAAACACAAATAAAAATCAATCGCGCATAAATTAAGGCGGTGCTTCCGATCCATTAAAGCCGGCGATGACGTCGAAAGTAACAGATAGGATTGAACTAGCCAAGCTTTGTAGCTCTAAAGAGTGGTCTAAAGCTATTCGAATTCTCGATTCACTTCTTGCTCAAACCTGCGTCATTCAAGACATCTGGTCCCTTACATTTCTCACTGTTCCATCCCTTTTTTTTTTCTCTTCTGATAGCTTGGTGTCCGGGCACCTCATTTTTTTTTTTGGGAGATTTATGAATGAACTGATTGATTTTTTCCTTTGGGCAGTAACCGAGCGTTTTGCTATAGTCAATTGGAGCTACACAAGCATGTTATTAAGGATTGTGACAAGGCAATTCAGCTCGATCCTAAGCTTCTTCAAGCTTATATACTTAAAGGTTCGGTTCGTTTTTCCTTTTGCATTTCTGAATTAACTGTTTTTACTGTGCGTTCGTTCATTCCTAATTTATGTGGCACAAATTCGCATTTTCAGACTGAAAGAGTTTAATTTTGACAGTGAATTCGCTCATGAATTTTTATTTTTTTTAAAGAACAATATTTACGTATTTGGGAACTAGGTAAAATGTACTTTAAGTCACAAGAATTGACAGTTCAAAATTTATAAAAGATATATGAAAGAAATTACGGTCAAAGAAAGACTTGTTTGAATCTCGAAATCCAAAAGGCTCCACAGAAATTGGGATGGAGGGAGTATGAGAAAAGCCAAAGAAAATCTAGACCTTAGCAATCACATTTGGAATGTCAATTTTGAATGCGGATATCTTCTGGTCAGGCATCCCTATGGGCCAGTGAAGTCAACTAGATGATTATTCCAGTGAAGCTTCCTTTGATGTCGTGCGATGTCCAATAAACCTTATCAATTAGGAGAAGGCAAATTAGGACAAGGTTTGTGGTGTCATAACATGGTTTCCTTAGGTGAGCTTGCAGTAGCATAATTGTCAAAATTTACAAAGTAAATGACCCACAAACTCGATTACCTCAGGGAGAGGCGTGTCCAGGATGCTTTGGCCCCTCGATAGCACGAGCATACATGCTAAAGACGAAGATAAATAGTTCCAGGTGGAGAGTTAATTGATGTGTTTCACGTCCCTTCCTTTCCTTGAACCAAACACAGTGTTGAAACCTATGTTCTTATTGGAACTCACTTAACAGTGTTCTATGATTATCCTTCCAAGGGATGTTCTTCAGTTCAGTGCATATATTGATACTGATATATTATGAATTTAGCGCGCTAGCATCATTCCCTGAATGGTCAAGGTTGTTCTCTGTGAGCCGGAGGACTTACCTGCTTAGATTGACTACTGAACAAGTTCAATGCATGAATAGACTTTCCAAACACTTCACAATAATTTGTACAGTTTTCTAGTTTGAATTGTGGTATTGTCACCGTGTTAGTAGTTGATTCTCTACTTTTCTCACTGAGTGGACCAATTAGAAAGGATAAAATAAAGTAAATTTCTGGATTTGTTACCAGAGTTGGTCTTTATGAGTTAACACTGTTTTATGCATATGTGGAAAACCTTAGTTAAACAAATATATTGTAAAACTGATAAAGTATATAACTTCCAACAGGTCACCGAGAATAATTGGAATGGGAGGGTCATTTACTACCTCTCTTACAATCTAACTGCCTCAAGATTTATACATTCAGAAGTAGATGGTTGAATTCTATGTGCGCGGGGTCCAGGGAAGGGTTTGATCATGTTGTGTCTATTGTGCCTTAGTGCCTTAAGTACCTTGTTTATAGAAGGCTATTTCTACGGCATGAACATGTGACCACCTGACATCATCGCTGCACCTCTGTTGGATCAAATAAAAAGTTCAAATACATTTTTTCTCTTGTGTGTAACATATCCCTTAAATAATGACATAAGAATCTGTACAACAACAACAATATGCCCAATATATAGCCACAAAGTGGGGTCTGGGGAGAGTAAAGTGTGCGCTGTCCGTACCACTACCTCAGAGTGAGCACAAGTACATCGCCTATCTTGTGATATTAAGAATCTGTATCGGCAATTATTCTCGTGTGACATCTGTGGATTTCCCGTAGATGTGGTTCTAGGATGTGCTGCAGAAATTTGAATGTTCTTAAAGCTTGAAAAACTGATAGTTTTATGCTAAACTGATTTTGAGTTTGAAGCATTATGTAACAAAGTTACTTGATACTTGTCATTTAGGACGTGCATTATCTGCTCTTGGTAAGAAAGAGGAAGCTCTTCTAATTTGGGAGCAAGGGTATGAGTATGCGGTACATCAGTCTGCAGACTTAAAGCAACTGTTAGAGCTGGAAGAGCTGCTCAAAATTGCAAAGCAGAACACCCCAGCTGTCAACGACAATCATTTGGTGGAGTCATCTGGCCCTGAGTCCAATACTGGGCCTCTGCTTTCTGCCAAATCTGTTGAAATTTGTGATATTAGTAAGGCCTCAGATAGGAAGCTTAAGGAATGCAGCAGTGGTATGTTGGACAACTCTGAGAAATCAAATAATAGCTCTGTTTTACAAAATTCCTCAAGTAAGAATGCCAAAAAGCATAAGAAGATCGAGCGTAAATCAAATGATTTTCATGAGAGACAAGCAAATAGAACCAACAACAATTGCAAAAAAGTGGGTTATCCTTCTCTGGTTTGCAGCGAGTTAAGTGATACATCTGAAGACAGTAGGAAATCATCTGCAGTAACTAGTGAATCAAGTGAACAGTCAGAACCAAATGATATTCCGGAATTTCTCAGTCAGTCGAATAATAAATGCGATGTTCGCCTTGAGTTGAGTGATGAAGGCAAGAGAAACAAAAAATTCTGTGTTGCCAGGATTAATAGCAAGACCAAGTCAATTAATGTTGATTTCCGACTATCAAGGGGAATAGCACAGGTACATTGCCTATCTTGTGGTATTACAATTAAGACAGGAAGAAATAGTCCATCTATTGATAATTCTGTTAGTGCGGTTGATCATAAATATGCTATTCTTGTTTATTGAAATTCAAATAACAGTACATTTTTAACTTCTAATATTTGTGAAGGATCAGCTGCAAGTGTCACATTGAGAGTATTTTCTCTCAAATTTGCTACTTCTCCGGAGGTAGTGGTATGGATTGCGTACATCTTACCCTCCCCAGACCTCATTATGTGGGAATAAACTGGGTTTGTTGTTGTTGTTGTATTTTCTCTCAAATTAAGTAGAGAAATGAAATTTTTCTTGAGACATCTGCTAGGTACCGAGGTTCCTTGCTCATGCATAGCAGACTAAGTTTTCTACGACAGTCTTTATGTCTGTTATGTTCACTTTGCCTATGTCAGTTGTAATATGCTGATTACACTCCCACTTTTATTTTTGTGAACTAAACTGGAAGCTACTGCATATGTTGAAGCTTGGGACAACTAAACTCTATATTTAGAACTTGTCTTCTTCAGTTGCTAAATTTTAATTTCAAACTAGATTTAGATTTTTTTAAAATTTTTTTTTATCAATTTTTTTTTGTTAACTCTTATATTTGTTATAAATTTATGGAGTTAAATAACATATTTGCAGTATGCTTGATTGCAAGTTTTGCTTTGTTTAAACTTAAGATGTCAATAAAGGTTTGTGATAACCGGTCATTGTTTCTCTCTCTAGTCTCACATCTCCGTACTAGAGTGGTATAAAAAAGAGAAAAGAAGAGAATTGTGGGAATGTTAGCTTGATTATTTCTTCAAGCTGATGGGTCTATTTTTTTCATATGCCCCTAAGCCGTGGTGGGTAGAGTTATTCAGTATTTGCACCAATGGATGTAGAGACCCACTAGAATACTTGAGATGCCTGTTGGTTGTGTTATTTCTCAATTGTCCCTCATTGGTTAAGAAAAGAAATGCTAATGGTTTATAGACTAAATGGGCTCGCCCACCTGTCAGGCTAGTCTTTTGGGTTGGGATCTCCGGTTCGGTCTATAACAATGGTATATTATTTTTCTTCAAGTTCCAATTCTAGAAAATTTTTCTTCAACAATAGATGCTCAGATGTGACTGAAATCATGGTTTGCTATTCTGCTTTGCAATTGATCTGACCATCACGTCTCGTTGCTTACTTTTCAAAGAGATTAGATTATCATGATTTAAAGCATAGTTTTTCTAAATTGGTTCATCTATCTGAGGAACTTGTTGCCCGCTTTACATTAGAATATCCAAAAACTTGTATGTGTATGCTGTCGTAATGCAATACTACTTGTTCCAAAAATCTCTTTTGATAGCATAGAGAATAGTATACAAAAGATTAAGCTAAACTACCTTTTGTTACTTTGTTTTTGGTGTAATCAAGTATATTCAAATCAAATTATCTCCCTAATTGATGTTCTAGATTCAATTTAGCTAGGAGTTAGCAGGATTTGGAAGTAAAATGTTGTAATTATGGTTTTTCAATGTACTGTTTGTGAGAAATATACAAAGTTACCAGCTTAAAAAAAAAAATCCCTTAAATGTACTACACTAGAATGCTGATTATGGTATTTCACTAGGAGCCTACAAAGGCTGTTTAACCACACTAGCTACCAATTAGATGACGTGTCATGCAATTGTGAAATACTGGAGTATGCCAACCGTTCCTTGATATTGATCCAGACCTTCTAGAGACGTCCATCTGAAAAACAGTTTCAACATTTGGATTTGTAGAAATATCAATAAGTTTGCAATCTAGTATACCTTGTTTCTTCCTATATATCAGGTGGATACTTCTTATTTTGCTCACTCTTAAAAAATGTCGATGGGTGCGTGTTGGATCATCCAAAAATAGTGTATTTTTGAAGAATCTGACACGGGTTCGGCAACATTTTTGAAGATTCGGAGCAACTTAGGATACTTCCTTTATGAAATTAACTAGTGTCCAGAGGCCCATGCTAAGCCGCCTAAACTCAAGATTTAAAAAAAAAAAAAGAATTTTAAAAAAATTTATATAATTTTTTTAACTTTATAATTAATATAATTTAATGGTATATTAAACATGTCTTGTTGCTAAATCTTCATAATTATTCGAGTTCTTAATCATATAAACAACAAAAACAACATACCCATTATCCAGTGTAGTCCCACAAAGTAGTGTTTGAGGAGAGTATAATGACCTTACCTTTACCTTAGTTGTTTCAGGTTGACCCTCGGCTCAAGACAAAACAGTCTAGAAAAAGTTCTTAATCACATAATTGGATAATTTTAAATAAAAAATTATGTGTAAGGAAGAAAGAAGCCGAAAAAGTAGAAAATAAAAAACCACAAGTCATTCAATATCTTATAAATTAACATGATTTAAAATATGTAAATAGTTAAGATTCGGCGAAGATCATACATCGAAATATGTTGACAATTTTTATGAATTTGTGAGTGTGTAATTTCTTAGTTACATATAGAAATAAATTTATTTTTAAACTTATTAAGTTTTAACTGCGCTCATAATTTCTTGTGGCTAGATCTTTTTGTAAAATTCATTTTTTATTATTTTATAGAATCGTCTAATACAACAAAATATTTCAATGACTTTAATTTTATACTATAATAATTATTCATTAATACCTTATTTAGATCCTTTACACAAATTAACCTAGTATCTATAAGGATATTAAATAATAATCAAACTATATTACTAAACTACTTCATTTGGTCCATTTAGTTGCCATGTTTATTTTTTTATGTGCCCTTGAAAAGAATACCCTATCCATCCCACTTTTTAATCCATGTTGCTTGGACTTTTCTAAAATGTCAATTGGTGGATGTCGGATTCTCCAAAAGAAGTGTATTTTTGGAGAATCCGACACGGGTGGGGCATCGAAAGAGAAGAGTGTGCAATTTAGTTTTTAGTTATCGCTTTATCTTTTTTCATGTCCACTAAGAAAAATAATAAATACAAGGTATTATTTATCAAGTTACCCTATTTATTATATGTTTTTGAGAATTGAACCATATTATAAAGAACTATAAGGGTGTAGTTGAAAGTTATTACAAACTTTAATTTGTGTTAAAAACTATCTTGAAATTATCTTTTAAAGCTAAAGTGCTTGTTAATTTAAAACAAAGGGAGTTTTATCTTAAAACGTTGTCTAATTAATTAGGGAAAGAAGAGACCAATTACAAAAGTCCAAGTGGGATTACACGGGGTATGTTGCTGTTATGCAATATTCCTAAAATTTCTATACATGTTTCCTAATCTAAGTCAGTGTTATCAAAGGTGTGCTTAAAGCGCGCCTAAGCCCTCAAGCGAGGCTCAAAACGTGACTTACTTGAAAGAAGTTTCAAAGGCGATCGCACCCATGCGGAGATTCAACGTATATAATTAACCAGGACTTGAGTTAAATTATTTCTTTCTATTCCCATGTCCTGGCTAGCACAATTAATTTCCTCTTCTTAAATATTTATTCGTGGGTAATGATAGATTTTCTTCCATCTTCCTGTTAAGTCCATTATATTTAGTCATCTCTTCATTGTATTTAATCGAGAAATATGGTCAGCGAGGATTCGTCTAGCCGACCCTGACTCGCTTGTTATTGAGGCGTGTAGTAATAGTTGTTATACTCGTCATCTTGTACCAAACATAGAAGTGAAACAATATTTCTGGTGATTTCAGGTTAATGAAGGAAAATATGGTAATGCTGTGTCCATCTTTGACAAGGTTAGCATTAGCCTTGCAGCTTTCATTATTTTATTAATTTTGTCTACGAGATGTACCTTGTGCTTTATTTTTCCCCTTTTCATGTCTGGTTTATGGATTCAATGGAAGATTTGTGTGTGGCATGCTGAACTTACTTACAGATCTTCTTCTCTTCTACCTAAAATACAGATACTAGAACAAGACCCTACGTATCCCGAAGCACTTATCGGCAGGGGAACAGCGTTGGCATTTCAAAGAGAACTTGATGCAGCTATTTCTGATTTTACAAAGGTTTGCATTGATTTGGCCATTTAAGTACCAACTGAGGTAATACTCCGACCCCTGTTGTACATATTTGCGTTTCAGGCTATACAATCAAATCCATCTGCTGGTGAGGCCTGGAAACGCAGAGGGCAAGCACGTGCTGCTTTAGGTGAATCTGCTGCGGTATGAAACTCGTATTTGTCTATTTATTGAGCTGTCTTTTGGGCTTTGTGTTCATGGTATTCTTTTCTGTAATTTTTTTTTTCGATGTCAACTTTCAATTATTTTTTTCGTGGATGTGATGCGCAATGTAAATGTTGTGGAATTGCTGACTTTTAGCATTTGTGCTATCAGATTCTAAAACCAAAATTTTCATTAATAGCAATCAGACTCCATTTAGACCAATAGGAATATTATCAAGATGCACTTGAACATTTTCCTTCAGATTCAATGATGGAAGATGAAATGGCTTTGAGTGGTCTAGCAGCTAAGGCTTGAGCTATATCACAACTTATGACCATCTTCCAGTAGAAGTCAACATTTAAAATGAAATCAGGATCATAAAATTTTTCAGCTGCATGCTTTTAATCATGGGAGTTTCTTGGTAGTTTAGTACATAGTTTTAACACTTTGATGGTTTTAGCTTCAGTTTCTTTTGCTCCAATGATCACATGGAGAGTGATAGTAGTTACGGGTAAAGGCTTTTTACACCCTAAAAGGCTTAGTTTCACAATAATAATAGTATGATTCATGTTGGTGTATCTTAACAAAATGATTTCCGCCAGGCAATTACAGACCTGACCAAAGCATTGGAGTTTGAGCCAGACTCTGCTGATATCTTACATGAAAGAGGTGACGAGACTGAAATCTTTCATGATTAATTCGATTTGTGTTGTTAAAGTAGTTAGACGTTAAGTTGCTCAGACGCTCCAAAAATGTTGCTGCACCCGTGTCGTATCCTTCAAAAATACACTATTTTTGGAGGATCCGACATGCAACCATTGACATTTTTGAAGAGTCCGAGTAACGTATTAGACATAGTCTTCCTGTAATTATAATAGCAAAAGGCATATTTACTTTCTGTAGATCTTTTTATGGTTGATAGATTATGCGCGTCATTTGAAACTTCCAATATATTAAGGTTCACTTTCATCTTTCTTACAGGACCGAGATTAGTTATTAAGGCATATAGGTGGTTTTATCTTGTAACTATTTTGCATTGAATGACCTCTAGCTGAATGTTTCATAATTACTTGAGAGTCCAAAATATATCATTTCATTGGACAAGAGATGTTCAATCTGACATGGGAGTCACTCACTCTGCTTAATTACTGTAGGAATTGTCAATTTTAAGTTTAAAGATTTCAAAGGTGCTGTTGAAGACCTCTCTACATGTGTAAAGTTTGATAAGGATAACAAATCTGCGTATACATATTTGGTGAGTCTATGACCTTGAGCCGACTAATTGTTGTAGAATGAGCTAACAATGTTTATCCGCATGAGTTTCAGATTTTTTTTGATAAATAATGATATAATGCTGGTCGAAAAAATTGGAAAATTATCAGGGCCTGGCTTTATCCTCTCTAGGAGAATATAGAAAGGCTGAGGAGGCACATAAAAAAGCAATCCAAATTGAAAGGAATTTCCTTGAGGCTTGGGCTCATCTTGCACAGGTATCTCCAAATATATGCTGAATACACTTAATCCTATTTGTCCTGCCAAACGGAATCCTAATACTTCTATTGGTAGAACTAATGATATAGAGTCCCTTCATGAGGAAGTTGCCATTTGATTTCGAAAATTTTCCCTTTGTTTTACCAAGTTCTTGTTTATGTTTTTCTCTTTTTTCACCGGCATGTAAAACTCAAGGTTGAGGTGAATATATACTTCTCCATATATGTTATGAAATTCAGGAATCGGGATTTAAATGGGAAGCACACAGTCAACTGCCTAACCAGTGATGTGCTCTCTGTTTTCAGATATTGTGACAGTGTTCATCTTCTGGGTGCAATGCTCATTTATTGTAATAGCTTATGTTGCATTTCAAATGGGCTTTCCTAATTAGCTGGTTGATGTTATTGAGATTATTAGTTTACAGGATCAAATTAGATGTTTACAGAATATCTGTTGCTTTAAGTTTTTTTGAGACAAAGGCAGTTATATCTGTTGCTTTAAGTTAGAAATTTCAAAGACTCTAGAGCTGCTCTGAACCTTGTCCAAAAATAAATAAATATAGCTGTTCTGAACTAGTTCTTGATTGGTTGAGGTTTTTAACTTATTCTAAATGTGGGCAAAACAATGAGATTTCTTTGTAGATATTTTTCTAATGGTGTATTGACAATTGAAGAATCTTTATCTTTGGTGGCAGTTTTATCAAGACCTAGCAAATTCAGAGAAGGCCTTGGAATGCCTTCATCAGCTTTTGCAAATAGATGGGAGGTAATAACTGAGGATCTCATGTTGATACTTACATGTTTGTCACTGATAAATAATTTTTTTACTTATTTTAGTTATCTAATCTTGAGTATTTGAATGCTGAAGTGCAAACCTATCCTTAAATCAGAAAAAGCTGATAATCCGTCCTCTATTTATCCTTTTTCGTTGAAAGGTACGCAAAAGCATATCACCTGCGTGGGTTGCTACTTCATGGAATGGGAGAGCATAGGTACATATCTCAATCGTTAAGGAATTGATTTGTGGGTTTTTCCTTATGAATCATTTTGTGGTTTTTTCCTTCTGAAAATCCTTTGTCCTGAGTACTTTTCTCTCTTTCTTTTTCAAGTTTGCTATACGTAATCCTCCTTCAGTGAAAAATATAACATGAATTAACTGCCTATGTATACTGTTACAGGAATGCTATAAAAGACTTATCAATGGGGTTGTCTATTGATAGTGCAAATATTGAATGCTTGTATCTGCGAGCTTCTTGCTATCATGCTATTGGATTATATAAAGAAGCTGTATGAGAGTGTTCAAACTCTTCTCTTGTGACTTTGAATATTCTTATTAAATATTTTAAGGTACTTGTTGGCTCCAATTTCGGGTTATTGATTCTGAATTTATGCTGTAGGTGAAGGATTATGATTCTGCTTTAGATCTTGAATTAGATTCTATGGAAAAGTTTGTGCTTCAATGCTTGGCGTTCTATCAGGTAAATAAATATTTGGAGATCCAAATATCCGTCCATCAAGCCGGTTCACTGTTATGCTTGTTCTTAATATTGTTTTCTTTTGGTTGTTGCACTGATTTCTTTTTGTTTTATAAGTCTTGGCATCTCCATAACCGTCTAGCTTTTACCTTGCTGGAAAATTTCTAGATCCTTCTGTTGTACTAATAATACATCATAAAAATCAACTGGTCAACTCAGATTTCAAATTTTAGATTTGCCTTTTGGGTAGTTAGCTTTACATCTACTTTAGTTAGTAGTCAGAAATTTAGCAATATTACGTTTCCCACATATTGTCCAAACATTGTCGAAATTTCTGACCGTCATTTTGTTCCGTTAAGCCACTGTGGGACAGTGTAGGTCAAAGCAGCAGATTTGGGTGCAGGTGAGCAAAGCCACGCTTGACTTTGTTTAAGCTTGATTATTACTGAGTTTAGGTGTCTAGCAAATTCAAACCTAGCACAAATATCCCTACCAAAAGATCGAGTCGACATATGCTAGCTTGCAAACCTAGTTAAATTGGCTAGTGTTTTTCTCACTTTACTATCACACATAAGGTATAATAAGCTTTTCCTTCCTGTCCCATTTATCAATCCTGTGGAAATTCTTTTCATCCTAGTTGCATTCTATCCTTCTAGTTCTTGCGAACAACCTCCTGCTTCTTCCCTGCGACAAAATGGCTTTCAGGCGCAACCCTTATCATGAGTCACCAATTGATTTTCTATCTCTGTAAGCATTTGTCGATTTCTATTTCAGTTTGAATAGCATATGTTTTACCGTTTATTTTTCTTTTGCAGAAAGAAATTGCATTATACACAGCATCAAAGATAAACAGCGAATTTTGTTGGTTTGATATCGATGGAGATATCGATCCCCTTTTCAAGGTAATGTCTGAAAAGAGAATATATTGCTTTAGTTAATCTATAATTTCAAGAGCCCGAGGATATATCTTGACAGCAACACTCACTAGAAACAAAAAGGGAATATTGTGATAGCAAGAGCCTGAGGTTTTATTTTGACAGCATCACTCATTAGAAACAAAAGAGAATATTCTGATAGCATCCGTACCATCTCTTTATGAGAGAATTGGGAGAATGAATGAAGTTTGTTGGTATAGCAAAAAGTACAATTTGGTGGGAATTACATAGAACTTTGAAGGTTTGCAGAGAATTGGGAGAACGAATGGTTGTTTAAAGAAATAAGGCCTTACTGATTAGTTTTGAATTGGATTGTAAGAGTCCCTGAAGGATTTAACCCTGAAATCACGTGAAAGCACCACTCTGTCAAAGTGGTTGTACATTTTATCATATCATTTTAACGTGCTCAGACACTAATATTTAGAGTTCTCGTTTTTAAGCTTCAAACCGTTCTTTAGACATTAGAGTCCCCATCATTTCCTAACCCTCGGCTAAATGGTTGGAAAATGGTATTTACTATCTTGTGAACCATTTGTCTCATAAGATTGCTATCATAGCTTCATGGCAATAACTTTATCATGCACGAGTGACCATGGGTTCAAGGACTATCTAGAAACGTAAAGGTTATTGTCACTGAGTTGCTGCCATAAACATTGCTTGCACTTTAATTATGTTCTTTATTCAGTGCATATTGTTCCTGCATAGTTAGTTGCCAATGTTCGTTTGCTGATCCAAGTCGAATAGGTGTGGGTTTTTTTTTTTTTTTTTGGAAATTGGTAATTTTGTATTCTTCGGCATTAGGATATGCTGGCCACCTTCAAATATTCATCACAAAATTACAGATTTCCCATCAAGTCAACAATTTGATCTACATCCTCCGTACATAGTTGTTTACACCCAAAAAGTAAAGATATTAAACAATTCCATTTTACTTTGTGAATGAAATTGGATCTATATTCAAAACATCTTCCATTCCTTTCTCTCCACACGGACCACCCTACAGATGACATTATCATTCCACCATCTCTTTTGAGTCGTACTTCCCCCTCTTCTGATCCAACAGCTGAATAAATCTGTTGTGTGCTCTGGTATGGTCCAACTAAGACTGGTAATCTTGAGAAAAAGTTCCCCAAGTTGAGTTGTGAACTTGCAATGTAGAAGAGGCGACTGTAGGAATGGGTGTGGGTATCTAGTGCGGATTCTTGAAAATGCCAAAAGTTTTGCAAAACGTTACTAGTATCCATATGGGTAGAACAAAATACTGATTCCAGTCAGGAGATATTCAATGAGGGAGCACATGCAAATATTAGTGACAGGTTTCTTGAGTGATATATAGGCTTCAGTTCATAAACCTAGCGGTGCTTTAATCACTTTTATACACCTGGAGGGTCCAGGGTGACACCTTTACAAAGTTAATTGTCAGGGGCAAGTCTTTGATATGAAACAATGATTTGCCAATAATCATTTTTTGTATATCTCTGGGAGCTAAAGTGGTAAATACCTCTATGAAGTGAACTGTCATCTGAAAAGCGCTTTTGTTGGCAGGAAATTCCTTTTCATAAAAGTTATTTATTTCCACTGGCTTCGTGTTCTTATGCTTTTTCTCAATTCTTCCATTTTCTTTCCCTCTGTTCTCAGGAGTATTGGTGCAAAAGGCTGCACCCAAAAAATGTTTGCGAAAAGGTCTACAGGCAACCTCCTTTAAAAGAATCTTTGAAAAAGGGAAAACAAAGAAAGCAAGAATTTACTTTCACCAAGCAAAGAACTACGCTTCTACAGGCTGCAGATTCTATCGGCAGGAATATCCAGTATCATTGCCCTGGTTTCTTGCATAATAAGCGCCAGGTATATTCTAAAAGAGTTGAATCTTTTTTTTTTTTGATAACTGGTAACATTAAAAAAGTTGAATCGTAAGTCAACTGTGATTTTTTTTTCTTTTTAACCCCAGAGCTCTACATGTTCATTGAGAAACCTGATTGTGATTTCCCATTGCTTGCTTAAATGCCTTTTTATGCATTGCTTTCACATCTCCACTGGAGTTACATTAATATAGATGATGAGATAATTGAAGGAAAAGAATATGAAAATATTACCAGAAGCTTTTGTTTGAGTTGTTAGCCTTGTGATTGAGGGATTTGGACTGATATGCAAATAAGAAGAGTAAGTTCTTGTATAAGGAATGTTACCCTCAATTTGTAGCGTAACATTCCATGAAATATAAAAATTAAGGAATTCATCTCAAATGAGGTTATCGTAAAAGAAAAAGATAGAATTCATCTCAAATGAGATGATGCTCTATTGTTATTTGTCAACCGAACTTTTTCGCTATTTGTGGACTAGTGTTCTATCTTCTCCTTGCACAGAGAAAGAGATTTGGATCGTAAAGGCAGTTTAACATTTTATATTCCACAGTTCGAATGATAACTTTTTAACCATGTCAAATAAGATAATGGTGACTGTCAAGTCTACATTTCTTGTGAAAATGTCAAATGAATAACATGCAACTTATAATAATTCTTATAGAGGTGAATATTTTCCACCAAATGATGTTATGCTAAAAATTTCCAAGTTTTGATATTCATTTAGTGTAAAAAGAGGTGAAGACAAGTTACTTGAGTCAAAGTTGATATTTGTCAATATCTTTAGCAATCCTCACTGTTGCTGTGAAGCGTCTGCCTAGTCATCCCAAGGAAAAGAGAGAATTTGGGAACTTCTTTTCCTTGTTCTCTATTCCCTTCACTTTTGTGTTGACCTCTTAACCATATATTTACCAAAAAAATGGCTCTTTAAAATGTTCTATTATCCTTTTAGCTAGTCTATCTAAGCACCTTCAAATCAGTTGTATTGGTTGTTTTCTCAAATGTCGATTTGGTTCTGACTTTTCAACCATTGATGGGGCTTTTGCACTGGCATAGGCATGTCTCATCATAGATATCAACCATTGAAGAT
Source organism: Capsicum annuum (assembly GCF_002878395.1). Taxonomy (NCBI): domain Eukaryota; kingdom Viridiplantae; phylum Streptophyta; class Magnoliopsida; order Solanales; family Solanaceae; genus Capsicum; species Capsicum annuum. The sequence goes on from NC_061112.1 coordinate 144,708,591, forward strand.
AAATGAGTAATGAAAACACACATCAAATATTAAATGCCAACTATTAGAAACATGAGCAGAGGACAAACTGCTAATATACATAATTTCTTCAAGGCAATAAGTTCTGGGAATAACTTTTAGTATATATAGTCGATTGGTTTTCTAAGTAGGTCTTTGTTTTCAAAGCACGATTCACCATAATTTACATTACAAACTTGAAGGAATAAAGTTCCCAAGAAAATTGGCAACTCCTCAACCTTCTAAATTTGGATCGTCTCCCTCCTGTAATCCCTTTGATAGTATTATCAAAATGTCTTGTAAACCGCTTGAGTTAGTCCCTCGGTGGAGGAACAAAATAACCATTGGAGTGGTTTGAGTTGGCACTCTGCATTGTTCGCTTTATCCAGATATATCACTTTAGGCTGTAAGTTTAATTGATACGTGACGCCGTGGGGGGTGGTTAAACATTTAGGGGTCGTTTGGTAGAGTGCGTTAAAAAGAATAGTGTTGCATTAGTCTTGTGTATTACTAGTATCATGTTTAGAGAATTTTTAGCCTATGTATAACTAATGCTTGTATTAGTTATATACTTTATTGTGTATTGAGGTTTGTATTACTATTACCTCAAAATCCATGGTATTAGTAATGCAATGGATTTTAATGCATGCTATTAAAGACATTTATTCCTTAAAAAAATTTCCACATCCTTTCCACCATATATATAGATGGTGTTTTTGTAAAAAAAAAAATATACTTTTTAGAAATTATGCAATTCATGTTATTTTTAATATACTAAAATGCAAGCATAACTAACACATGCATTACTAATACACTATATTTTGCATTATTCTTGTACGTTCTATCAAACGACCCCTTGAAGGTTCATATTGTGCTACAGGCCTGTCACGACTCAACTTTTCAGGTCAGGATGGCGTTTACCATAATCCACCAGTAGGCAAGCCAACCTGTAGTCCGGAACAGCTAGTAACGGACTACTCAATAACATAAGGAAAAGAATGCGGAATATATGAGATAAAGATCAATACATTGATGAATCCCAAAACCTGGTGGTATCACAAGAGCTTCTAAACATAATAAGAGTAAAAAGTGATATATCAAGGAGAAATACACTGGTTCAACTTACCTCTGAATACAACTTAGAGGCTAGTCTAATACATAGGAGAGAGATAAGTAATACTCCGAACGCCAGGAGCTCACTCTAAGTCTCCAAATTAGGGCTACTCCACACGATGCACACATCAACGGCAATAACTCGTACTATGATCTGCAGGTTGCTGAGGTGGAGTATGAGTACCAAACGAATGGTACTCAGTAGGCAACTGCCAACTGAGCTCCAAAGATAAAGTAGATATATACAACATATAAATAGAATGGGAACTACAACCAAGAGTCTATAAATCATGTAATAAGCCAATGAGAATAACAAGGGACAACTATCCTATTCATGTCCAAGAGTCTAACATAATAAGACTAGGGAAGTATCAAGGTGAACTATCTTATTTCAGCTACATTCAATATATGCCAAAGCTATACCGTATATCCCAGGTCAATATACAGATAAAGAGCGAAAGAAAGGTATATTGTAATATACAAGGCGAAGGAACGACTATACAATATGAACAACGAAGAAAGGGATATCCGATAGTACCATGACTTCATATAGCTCTCTCTCTCTATATATATATATATAATTATATATAATACATATATACAGGAGGTGATCTCAAACATAACCTAGATCGTTATGTTCTTATTTTAAGACCTTATTATAATACTATCAGGATTCAATACCAACATACTCAGGATTTCTAATCCATATGGCTAGACAGAGAATAATCGTGCATAGTAATGTAATCATAAGATAGCAAAGGTCGAAGACATACCTCAATCCCCATACCGGATTCATGACCAATCTGTCATAGGCTAGCCACAATAATGATCATAACAATGATAATAACAATATCAATAACATCGTAAATAACCGGCTACTCCAGACAACCAAATACCTAGCCGAGCCTATGTGTACCCCCACCGCCTCAGACTCGAAAGGTTCAATCAACATATAACAACACAAGGCATATTCTTCACCCATATCTATGCAACCGTCCCATACCGGCTGATAGACATAGGTGCATACTGGTGATAGGCAATGCACATGCAAGAATGAATGCAAAGTATACCAGTTGCTCGACATCGGTGCATACTGGTGATAGGCAATGCACATGCAGGAATGAATGCAAAGTATACCATCAATATCACAACTCATAATAACTGTCCTCATCAGGACCATCATCATCATAATCAACCTCCGACCTTGCCAATCAATATCATCTCAAAAGCATCCTCCGGACTCGAACCGGGTATCAGTATCATCATAATTTCCTCCGGCCTTGCCAGGAATCAATATTATCTCAATAGTATCCTCCGGACCCGAACTGGGTATCAATATCATCAAAATATCCTCCGGCCTTGTCGGGAATCAATATCATCTCAATAGTATCCTCCGGACTCGAACCGGGTATCAATATCATTATAATATCCTTCGGCCTTGCCGGGTATCAGTATGTCATCACAATATCCTCCGACCTTGCCGGGTACCAATGTATCATCATAACTCTCAACACATAAATATAGGCATATAATAGGTGCACAGACACAAGCCGATATACTCATAACCGTAAAGATGTCTATCTTATCAATACATCACAACTACTCGTTATTAGCTAACCAACACTTATTACTATTAAACCGCTAGTTCGCTAGTCATCACATAACCTCTAGTTATTAGCCTAAACATTATCCTTCACATAATCCTTGTTCACTGGATAACAACTAACCACTATTCATTTAATAGTCAACATCTGACATCTAGTCTAGGTTTATCATTAGACCAAAACCGTCATTTATCCACCATTCATTATTATCAACTATTCATCCTATTTTTGTTAATCATTACTAGACAATACATTACTACTTGTCGCCTAACCATCTTTTATTAAATGACATCATTCATTAACTGACCATCGTTAGCTACCATGTTCCAACTAAGCAAGATTCATTAACTGATACATTAGCTTCCTAGCCATCAAGTGTAATCTTCAGCTAATAGGCAACTAGTTACCACATAGCTTAACCGTCTAACAAGAAGAACAACCATAAGATCATATTTCAGCTATAATCACATCATTTAAAATGGTAAATAATCATGAATGTACCAAACCTATGCATGCCATCACTAGTATTCAGTCAGTGGAATAATAAGCATCATACTGCATCTTCCTCCGTCCCATACCGGAGAGATGTGTATACAAACATATACATAGTCATATTCATAAATCGCAGTCATATCATTCACAACTATAAACACTTCTTGGATATTTAATCAGTACTATAACACGGCCCTTGGCCCATTAATTTGTTCGGAATAATCACATCATAATCATGACCTTAGGCCCATATACATTTTCGGAACTCATATCAATAATCATATGTATAAGCCGTAGCATACCTCTAATCATCTCACATATAGAAGGCATCTCACATATAGGAGGCATAATAAATAAATATGTTATCATCTCTCACACTAGAGACATCTCACATCTAGGAGGCATAATATAGATAGACGTGTAACTGTCTATAGGATATCATATATCAATAGGTCATACGCCAAGACAACAAGGAATATCGCTTCTCTAGGCCAATTTACATATCCAAAATGACCATCATCTCTATAGGTCCAGTAATCATGACTAAAGGCAATAGCAACTCTATAGGCCAAATATCAAGTCTAAGAGGAAATATTATTTCTATAGGCCAAATATCAAGTCTAAGAGGACATAGCATCTCTATAGGCCACATAATGTATCTAGGAGGAATATCACCTCTAAATGCCCAATATCACTTCCACATGTAGTATCATAACCATAACTAAATAGCCACAATCTTGAAACATCAATACAAGTTACCAAGTTATGAAGTAACCTTAGAATATGGTTTGCTAGCCTCATCTATGTCTAACATCCGCAACTAAGTTCACAAGACTTAACATAAGCTTAGGCCTAAGTGGGTCGAACGATCCCACTTCTAATCCATAATTTTCATAATTAGGCATACTATGCTCCAAACTAGGCTAAGGTATTTAGTTCCATCTTCTATATATCAAGCAAGCCATATTAAAGTCTAAGATAGTAACTTCGACTAGAAACAAGGATACTCAAGTCAACTCTACCAAACTTACGGTTCCAAAACTATCATGCTAGCCCAATAAGGCTAAATATACAAATCATGCTTCAAATGCTAAAACCATATTCCAAGCATAGCATTAGATCATATCCATGCTACAAATTTATCCAAACTAGGGAGAAGGCAATAGGATTCTACAAGGGTATTAAGTAATTCAACCTACGGGTCAAAACCCCCATCTAATCCCCAAACTTATATGTATAATCAATATTAAGTCATTCTATTCAATATCAATCTTAACATTCACATTCACACGCAATATATATCATACATCATCCATGAAGAGTTAGATAGAAGCCTACCTCAAGGCTAAACCGCAAAATCACACTTCAAGTAACACATGCTCGTCTTCATTTCACAATCCCCAAAATGCCATCACACTATCAAAAATATAATCTACTCATTAATATGAGTCTAACGATACCCATATTGCACTATTGTGCTTCGGGTCCAAAAAAGACACCAAAAACCCTGTGGGGACACGTACGGAAATTGCGTTCCCGAGGTCAACCCAATGCTCATACATCACCAAGGAATCATAACCCTCAATGAGTTGGTGAAAACAAACCAAATTTAGGGCTAAATCAAGCCCTAAGCTAAATTGGAGTTTTGGGTCAAGAACTAAGAAATTCACCAATAAAGTGATAAAATCTTACCTTAATCCGGATGATAATCATGATAAAAGATGTTTACCAAGCTCCCTAGACACCCACAAGACTCAATTTTAAGTTATCATACCCATTTAGGGTTTTAGGCTCTCAAAAATGAGTCAAAAATGGTGAAAAGCACGGCTATAGGGTGCTTAAATACCCATACCAGCTTTGGAGATCCGCAGTCGCTGTCTGGGCATCAGCAAAGTCAAAAACTTATTTTTGACCCTCGAAACTCATTCGGAAACCAAAATATATGATCCAATAGTGAAATTTGAGTGTAAACCACATTTCAGATTCATTGGAATCATCAAAACTTTCATCCGAGATCATTTCAATCAAAAGTGGGTCCCACACCTATTCATTCAAATTTTCAATTTTCCGACCAATAGGTCGAAATGAGCTACGGTGCATTGGGACCCGAACCAAAGGTCTACCTAAACGAAAATTGATATTCCGAATCTGTTGGCGTAGTCAGAATTTGCATACGGGATCGTTTCGCTGAAGTTTTCGCTCGGTGGCCATTTAGAACCAGTAAAGACTTCTAAACAAGAAATTGACTCTAAAAACCAAACGAACTGCCCGGTAACCAAACAGTCGGTCCCATCAAGTCATAAATGACTTGGGGCAGCTATAGAGAAGCTCAAACAGTGAAGATTAGCATAAAAATGGAAAATGACCTGAAGGGTCATTACAAGGCCATGTCTATGATTGGTTCTGTCTCAAGTTTGGGGAGACACTTGTAAGAAGCAGTTGGGCTTCAGCCTCTAATTCTGTATGTTGTGGAACAATTTCCTTTGCTAACATGATGCTCTTTGTAGTTATTTAGTTGAGTTAGTTTGTGTACTGGTAGAATACTGTAGTATTAGATTTGTGCCTTTCTTTCTTGTGTTTCTTTTTCATGATCAAAAATTCTCTCTAGTAATCTTGTGAAGAGGATCTATGTTGTGAAGCAATTTCCTTTGTTAACATGATGCTCTTTGTAGTTATTTAGTTGAGTTAGTTTGTGCAATGGTAGAATACTGTAGTATTGGATTTGTGCTTTCCTAACCTGTGTTGGTTTTTTATGATCAAAATTTATCTTTACTTATCTAGTGAAGATGATCTATTGCACCAAGTGTATCTGTTAGACCTTCCTTTCTTTTGCATTAAGGGATTGCTCGGTAGTGTATAAGATGCAAAATATGGTGTTTTAGTAATGTTTGTATTAGCTATGCTTGCACTAGTTATGCCTGTATTTTTTTTTATGCATTGTTTGGTTTGATGCATTAAAAATAACATAAATTACATAATTTCTAAAAAAAAATATTTTTTTTTACAAAAATACCCTCCATATATATGTTGGAAAGGATGCGGAATAAAATTTGAGGAATAATTATGTATTTAATCTTGCTAATGCACGCATTAGATCCATTGCATTGTTAATGCCATGAATTTAGAGGTTTTAGTAATACACACCTCAATACACAATAGAGTGTATTTAGTTATACATAGGCTAAAAAATGTACCAAATAAGGTACATTATTCTTTTTAATACACTCTACCAAACGACCCCTAAAGGTGATATAATTTCTTTACTGCAGATTTTGTAAATTTTTGTGGAGTCAACTATCTTTTTTAATTTGATAAGTAATTTATATGCTGTTCTTTAGCTACAAACATGCTTCCTACAATGTTGTCATTTTTTAATTCATATCTGCTGATATTTTTGCAATTATCAGCACCGCATGGCAGGGTTAGCTGCTATTGAGATAGCACAAAAAGTCTCAAAAGCTTGGCGTGCCTTACAAGCTGAATGGCGAAACTCTACCAAAGGCACAACAAAGTCTGGGAAGAGACTCAGGAGAAGAGAAAAACTAAATTCCATTAGTTTAAACAGAGGTGGAGCTGGTTGCAGCACTAGCAGTTCCTCAGAAACATCTACTTCGTACAGTTTGATTGACGATAGATCAACCGGACGTTCCATGATGTCATGGAACCACTTGTATTCATTGGCTGTCAAATGGAGACAAATATCTGAACCATGTGATCCAGTGGTGTGGATTAACAAGCTAAGGTACTCCACCTTGTTTTCTATTAATGTAGTGAAGTTTAGTTAGTTATTAAAGGTCATTGAAATCTATACTTGGTCTCAGCATTTTAACAAATATCTACTATATTTTCCTAAGTCTTTTCGAATTTAATTGAGTACACAATGATATTCTCACACGACATAAATATTATAAGCATCACTCCCTTCACCTCAAGCATGATAAAAGCCCTCCCTCAACTTGCTTAACTTGCTTCATTTGATCCTTTAGTTCTGTGGAATTATTCCCAGCTGTCTGTGTTTGTATTGGGAGTTGTTGTGCTTCTCTCTCATTTGGAGCACTCATGGATTGTGATACTTTTTGACTTACCAAAAGAAAGAAGGATTCTAGCATATATGACTTGAAGTTTGGTTGAAGCTTTCGGAGGACTAAAGACTAATGTCACTTTGGCTCATTTAAGACTAAAACCATTAATTCGTATCTAAGCAAGGATAACCAGAATATCACATACTACTTACCATGTGGACAAGATGCTAGAGCATGAAGAGACTCCCCTCTCAGAAGTTGTGGAGATATTCAAGAAATGCTACAGGATCAATAAGTTTGATGGAAATGAATGTCTTGTTTATGCTGCTGGTGTCAAGTTTATTCTTATTTTTAGCATTTGACTGCTTATCCTTGTTTTTTTCCTTCTCGAATTCAGCAACACTTCTAAAGCAAACATTGCATGTGTGGTTAAACATCTTTCATTTTGCAGTTCAGATACTTTGACTGGGACCACCAACTTCTCTCATAAAAACATCAGTTCACTGAACCTCCTGGCCATCGTTTCTTGTTACATTTGTTGTTTTCTCTCATTGCCTTTCTTCCTTAGTCCATGTTTTTGTATATATATTGTATCACCCCTACTTAGGATAAGGAGTCCCACATCGGCAAAATACAGGAGGGATGTTGGGTATATAAGTAAGCAAGTCTTACTCCCTAGTGAAGCGTTTTAAAGCCATGCGGGCTTGGGCCTAGAGCGGACAATATCACTAGTCGGCTGGGCTAAGGGGGTCTCTCGGGCCTTCGTGGTTCGGGATGCCCGTCGCGGCCAGGGCCTCGACTCGGATCGTGACAAGAATGGTATCAGAGCCACTCCTGTGCCAGCCCTGTCGATGTGACCCAGAGTTCAAACTAAGTTTAGGCAAATCCCATTCGGTGGGGCAAACCTCAGCAAGGACGCTATCAGAGCTGCTCCTGTGTCAGCCTTGTCGATGTGGGCCAAAGTTCAAACTGAGTTTAGGCAAATCCCATTCGGCGGGGCAAACCTCAGCAAGGACGCTGAGTCCATTAGGGGATGTATTTAACACCCCAACTTAGAATAAGGAGTCCCACATCGGCAAAACACTGGAGGGATGCAGCGTATATAAGTAAGCAAGCGTTACTCCCTAGTGATGTGTTTTAAAGTCGTGTGGGCCTGAGCCTAGAGCGGACTATATCACTAGTGGGTTGGGCTAAGGGGGTCTCTCGGTCCTTCGTGGTTCGGGATGCCCGTCGTGACATATATCTCCACTTCCCTAAAGGGAAAATATCTTCTCATGACTCATCGGGTGCTTTAATTTCTCTTTTTCGCTTATGTACAGATAAAGCTCCTTGTTCCATTTCAGTGCAGGATTCTAGTTCTAATTGTAAAATTTGATAGGTGCTAGACAAGTTGACTTCATCAAAGTGTTGAAACCCCTCGTTTAGGCCTCACTCACTAGATGGTGGTGCAGAACCATGAATTATTGACATGGATCATATGTAATGACCGGCTTGCGATGGTTTTCTATTTTGTTTAACGGCATATTCAAGTCCGCTAAAATGCCCGAGGCTTGGAGATGGAGTACTATGATCCCGTTATATAAGAACAAGGGCGACATTCAGAGTTGCAACAACTAAGGGGGATAAAGTTATTAAGCCACACTATGAAGATTTGGGAGAAAGTGGTCGAGTTGACGTTAAGGAGGTTAGTGACTATCTCGGAGAACCAGTTTGGATTTATGCCTGGGCGCTCGACGACGGAGGCAATTCATCTGGTGCGGAGACTGGTAGAACAATATAGGGAAAGGAAGAAGGATCTGCACATGGTGTTTATCGACTTGGAGAAGGCGTACGACAAAGTCCCTAGGGAGGTTCTTTGGAGATGCTTGGAGGTGAGTGGGGTCCAGTGGCGTATATCAGAGCAATCAAGGACATGTATGATGGAGCTAAGACACAGGTTAGGAGGGCGGGAGGAGATTCGGAGCATTTCCCTGTCATCTACTCTTAGCCCGTTTTTGTTTGCTTTGGTGTTGGATGTGTTGATGCAGCTTATTCAAGAAGAGGTGCCTTAGTGTATGCTTTTTGCAGACGATGTAGTTTTGATTGATGAGACGCGGGGGGTTGTGAATGATAAACTAGAGGTGTGGCAACAGACCCTTGAGTCTAAAGGGTTTAGGTTGAGTAGGACCAAGACAGAGTACTTGGAATGCAAGTTAGACTTGCGGCAGGAGGACGACGTGGTAGTAAGGTTGGATTCCCAGGCGGTGTGCAAGAGGGGTAGTTTCAAGCATCTCGGGTCCATGATTTAGGGAAATGGTGAGATTGACGAGGATGTCTTCCACCGTATTGGGGCGGGATGGATGAAGTGGAAGTTCGCCTCAGGGGTATTGTGTGATAGGAAGGTGCCGCCCAAGCTTAAAGGCAAATTCTGCAGGGTGACAGTTCGTCCGGTCATGTTGTATGGAGCGGAGTGTTGGCCAGTCAAAAACTCACATCCAAAAATTGAAGGTGGCAGAAATGCGGATGTTGCGTTGGATGTGTGGGCTTACTAGGGGTGATAGAGTTCGGAATGAGATCATTCGGGAAAAAGTTGGAGTGGCTTCGGTGGAGGACAAGATTCGGGAAGTTCGATTGAGATGGTTCGGGCACGTGATGAGGAGGGGCACGGATGCCCCGGTTCGTATGTGTGAGCGGCTAGCATTGGATGGATTCAGGCGGGGTAGGGGTAGGCCGAAGAAATACTGGAAAGAGGTGATTAGGTAGGACATGGAGCAGTTGCAGCTTACTGAGGACATGACCCTAGATAGGAAGATCTGGAGGACGCGAATCAGGATAGAAGGTTAGGGATAGTTTGGGTCGTTGGGGTAGGGCAATACTGGGTGGGTGTACTTTTCTTGTTATGCCACATTGTTGCATGCCTTATTACGTATTTGTTTACTATTCTTTGTTTATTATCCTTTGTGGGTGGATTAGTTATGTCTTTTCATCTTTTCCCATGCTTTATTTTGGATTTAATTAGTATCTCGTGTCGTGAGCTGGGGGTCTATCGGAAATAGCCTCTCTACCTCATCGGAAGTAGTGTTATGGACTGCGTACATCTTACCCTCCCCAGACCCCATTATGTGGGAATACACTGGGTTTGTTGTTGTTGTTGTTGTTGATCATATGTAATGAAACCTTATCATGAAACTGAAAGGAGAAAATCTTTTAACAGCCGAAAATGATGTTGACCGTTGCAAGCTAAAACAACAAAGTGAAGGCTGAATAAGTTGTTGATGGAGAAGGAATCTTAACACTGTTATCCAAGAGATTTGTTATTAAAAAATCTGTTATCCAAGAGATTACTTTTGAGGTTCTCTATTCATCCAGAAGATTTAAGATTCTATGTTCCCTTCAAATCTCTGTGCTGGTATTGTGGTAGTCACAATTCACAAACATTTTGGTTTAGAAAATTTTTCAACAGCTTCTCCAAAAACCAAAAGCAAAGCCAAGAGGTTTAGAAAATAGATTTTGCTTTTCCGAAAGTCGCAATTTCAGGTTTTCACAATAACACAAATCTTCTCCAAAGACGTTTTCAAATAACTACTCCAGATTTAAATTTCCCGAAATTGTCCAATAGAGTTTTAAGAAACTAAACCTAAACCAAATCCAAACACTGGTTGTGTTCTCTTGGCACTATCAACTATGTATTTTATATGCAAAAGGTCATGATTTTAGCCTTATGCATCAATATATGGATGGAATCCTTGTTATATTTGCTCAGGTTTCCTTTACTTGATCAAAAAACTATATACATATATTTTCTCTGACTGCATGTAGCATGAGGATGGATATTAAAAGTGACTAAAATTCTGATATGCTGCTTTATCTTTACTTTTTGATGAGGATTCTCATCTTTTTTGCATAGTGAGGAATTCAATACTGGATTTGGGTCTCACACTCCTCTTGTTCTCGGTCAAGCCAAAGTTGTTCGCTACTATCCTAATTTTCAGAGGTAATAGCTTTACCTTTGATTATGTACAAATGTATTAGCTTACAGTTTTATCTTTTGTGTAACATGACTACTGCAAATGATGCCGATGCCAAGATTGGCCTTTTGAGCTCGTTACAGCATTTGTAATTGATGCTACCCTTGCAATTCCTTTACAACACCTTGCTGCTGGCCATCACTAAAATTCCTTTTAACAGTCAAAAAGATAACCTTTCTGATTTGTATTAGCTTCTTCTCAAGGTTCTTATTGTCTGTCAATGTTCAGAACCTTGACTGTTGCCAAGGCTGTTATCAAGGAAAAGAAATCAGTGTACAACAAGGAAGACAAGATAATTGATCTTTATGAACAGCAGAAATTGCAAGAAGTGAGTTTGTTTGCTTATGATCTTAGTTCAATCTTATGCACCGTTGTCCCCCTTTTCACATTGTATAGTTTTTGGTGATGTCTTATTTCTGTTGTTTCATCTTGTTTTATGTTTTATTACGACTTTATTTACCGTCTTTTTGTCGTGAGCGGGGGTTCTATCGGAAACAACCTCTCTACTTCTTCGGAGGTAGCGGTATGGACTGCGTACATTTTACCCTCCCCAGACCCCACTATGTGGGAATACACTGGGTTTGTTGTTGTTGTTGTGTAGTTTTTGGTGGTTGATAATTGTTTTTTTGTTTCTTGTCAAAATACTGAATTTATAGCATTTCCCATGACAATATAACCATTAAATTGAGAAATCTTTATTAGCTGATTTTATACTGGTCACTTTTCTTCCTTATGTATCTGATGGCTCTCTGAAATCAAACTAGAAGTCCACTTGCTAGGGTTACTATTATGTCGGCATGCCCTTTCTCTTATTGTGGTATTCAACACCTGAGCTGTATTTTGCAGATAATGGCTGCAGAATCCTGCTCTGATCTTTACAGAGTTGTTGGTCAAGACTTTTGGTTGGCCACCTGGTGTAATAGTACAGCACTTGAGGGGTACTTTTTCATTTTAGTCCTCTTTATACAGCATAACAGGATGTTACTCTCAGATATTTTCTCTCACCAGGGTCTTGTTTCTAATTTTCCCTCCTTTCTTATTGCCTGATCAGGAAGCGTCTTGAAGGAACAAGGATCACTGTTGTGAAAATGTAGCACACCATCTAACCTTATTGGAATTGAACCTTTTGTGTGGGGAAAGGAGGGAGTGACTTGATTAAAGTATTGCCTATATTAGCTCTGATTTCCTTATTCTTGTAAACTTTTCTTGTTCCTTCCAGGGGTGAGATCGGTTACGACTGCGCTATTAGAACACCTTGTACACCTGCTAGATGGGATGACTTTGATGTGGAGATGACATCTGCCTGGGAGGTATCCCCCTAGATTTATTATCTAGAAAGCCATTTTCTACTGCCAAGACATTGTTTTTGGATATTTAAAAGCAATATAACGTCAATCTAAATTAGTAGACACTAAAATCCTTTTAGGGGTCGTTTGGTAGGGTGTAATAGGTAGAATAATGCTAGTACTAAATTTTAGTACAATGTTTGGTAGCACACCTATGTACAACTAATATCAGTATTGCTTATACACCCTATTCAATACTATTTTTATACATAGTAAACCATGGCATTAACAATATCAGTACTGTTCAGGCTCTTTGCGATGCTTACTGTGGTGAGAATTATGGGTCAACAGATTTTGATGTGCTTGAAACTGTGAGAGATGCAGTCTTAAGAATGACATATTACTGGTAAGACTTATCTTCTATCTGGTTGATCTCAAGGGAAGTATATGGTTCTTTTAAATTTGGCTGACAATTTTTGCAGGTATAATTTCATGCCGCTTTCTAGAGGAACTGCTGTTGTCGGGTTCATAGTTTTGCTTGGATTACTCCTCGCTGCTAATATGGAGTACACAGGAAGCATTCCAAAAGGTCTGCAGGTGGATTGGGAAGCCATCCTGGAGTTTGACCCGAGTTCCTTTGTAGATTCTGTAAAGAGATGGTTGTACCCATCTCTAAAAGTTGGCACATCCTGGAAAAACTACCCAGATGTCACATCAACATTCGAGACGACTGGATCAGTTGTTGCTGCATTGAGCACCTATTCAGACTAAGGGAGATACGTCATTTATCAGTAAGTTGCTCTAGATTCGAAGAAAACAAAATTTTCTACTCTATTCTGCTGGTTGTTTATGTTTGCTGTTTGTAGTTCAGCAAACTTTTGGAGAGCGTCCTTTTGTGTAATGGTTTCCGTCCTTGTATTTCACCTCTCCACTTTTAATAGGAGTATTCAATGATACTAAGACCATTCACTTGATTAAGGGTGCACAATAGTCTCAAATGATGTTCTCCTTGGTCTTTTAAGCCACCAGCATCATAGACTTGAATGTTGGTGGCTACAGAGACTAGTACCCCTCATTTGGGGGTGGTGGGTGCTACACACGAGGATTGTTCAGTCAACTGGATATTTTTGGTCTCTGTCAGCTTTGGCGTCATTGGAATTGAAACCAAAGGAAATTACTGAAATTTTTAGTGGTGAAAGTATGGAATACAGTCCTAGCAACTTAAATCACGAGGACATGTACAATTTGGCTTTTTGTATTTCCTGTTCACAACCATAAAGCTTCTCTGAACTTGTTAGGATATTTCGGCAGTTCTAAATTTTGAATGCTTTTTTATTGGTGAGACCAATGTGAAATGTTTGTATGAAATGTGAGGGTGCAGTGGATTGCTTCCATTTAACGTCTTAACTTTCCCATTTATTTGCTGCAAATAGGTTTCATCTGAGATAATTTATCTGGAGGAATTTTGCTGGTGCATTGCCGGACTTGATCATGCAGCAGATGAATTGAGGGGAGCTGTTTTACATTATTGCCATTTTCCAACTGTAGCATTACTTGTGAAATGTTGTATTTTAGTTGTATTGTGTATGATCGGCCTTGTTATTGTGTCCTTTCTTGATAGATTTCAGCATGATTATTTAAAAAGAAATAAATACTTTAGACGATTTCTAGTCTCTTTTTCTCTCTGCATTTTGTGTTTCTGTGTGCAGTTAGACGAGCCCGTTTCTTCTATAGTTTGCAGGGTTGTAACGAATGAACAATGGAGGTTAAAATCCACACACTTTTTAGCCCACAACAATAACCACTGGAAGTTAAGTGGTTTTGAACTTCCTATCCTGCTTGCCAATAGGCAAACTTCCTCCACCGCCTCCTTCCTTGCACTTCATCTTCCTTTCGGTTTTTCATTCCGAGGCTAGTAGTCATATTAGACGTTTGTAAAGTTAGAAGCAATAACTACCAGTGGAATAAACATAATATTTTTTTAAAAAAAAACTAAATAAATAAACACGCACAAATGCACTCCAGTTTTCAGCATTTGGAACCAACAAAATCTACCTTGGTAGCGGGTTAGGTATGATACGATACCTCAGCAGATCTTTTCTATAAATCTTGTCTATTTTGTATCCATTTATAGTGAATTTGTTGAGTTGTCTTGTCGAGGACGACCATATCAAACCAAAAAGTGTACCGTCTGAAAGGGACTGATAAGATGAACAAATTCATATCTTTCCTTCACTCTTTAGTAAGAAATACCCAAATATGATTAACTTCCAAAGTTTATTTTGTTTCCACATAGAAAAGGGGAAACAATGATTAGTATCTTGTCCAAAAAAACTCAAGCTTATGTCGTTTAACAATTGACAAGAAAGGCAAACAGGATGATCCAGTGGACACTAGACGATCTAGCTGGGGAATATTTTTAATTCCACATTTGGACATAAGCTGCTCCAGAATCTAACTGTTTGGGACAGTATTTCCTTCTTAAATGGCTCTAGCATCCTTTGTGAACAAAAGATAGCAAGATCTTATTCCGACATGATTAAAGATCCTTATATGAACTTAAAAGTTTCTAAATCTTTAACCATGCTATCACATTTTTCTTGTACTTTTACATTTTTCCGTCGTTTGATACTCTTCAGTATTGGTTCAATAACGCCTTTGCTTCTCCGGCTTGTTCTCCATATCGATACCTTTTTCCAGAGCCGCTGCTCCTTGTCTTTCCCCTTGGTTGGCATGCCTGTTTGAGGACACTCCCAAATACGTTTATTAGAAGTCCTAATCTTGAGAATATTGAGTGAACTAAAACTTCATAGTCAACATGTGCCAGAGCACGCACACCAAAAAAGAATTGATAGCGCTCACATTGCTAGTGTAATTTAACATGTTGTAACAGGGTGTTTGCCTTATTTTCAAGTTACTCATCGCTCTTATTATACGTTGTTAGCTACAAAGGAAAAAGAAAAACGAAAATAATTCAGTACTTACTTTTCAGTAGCGCCTCTTCTATTGTCCCTTTCGTTTTTCCACCTGCAAAGCCATGCTGGACCCTGGATGTACGAGTTCCATCATCATCAATGTCATCTGCCTTGGACTTTGCAGCACCCGCAAAAGTCCACGTGGCTGTCATCTGCTTGTTCAACAGGCGCATTGCATAGTATGGGATTTTCCTTCTGCTGCTTCTGTTTCCATACAACTTGCTTCGTTCATTGATGAACATCAAACAATCCATTAAACTTAGTCTGGCCAATCCTTTCATGTCATAAGCCTGCGATCTTCGCCACAGGCTCTTTACATGAGGCCTTATTTCACCTGATAAGCATAACGCTCGAGTTGTATCACTAATAGCTAAATCTGCTTCTCCTAAAACTAAATTACATTGAGCTCTATTGCTATAAAGAACAATCCTTTCTTTTCTTAATTTTAGTGGACACAAATCTAAAGCCTTTGTGTACTCTTTAACAGCTGCTTCAATCTCAGTTGACCAAAATTTCTTGTTTCCCTCACTTTTTAAAATGGAACCCAAAAGCTCCATTTCCTTCACTTCTCGTTCGGACATGATTTTATCCCTCTTCCGTTTTTCCACCTTTAAGTCCCAAATCTCTTCGATTGCTTTTTGTGATCCTTCTTCGTAGAACCTCGGAAAACCATATTTGATTTTAGCATAATCTTGCAAGAGTACTTGTGTTATCATGTCACCCACTTTTCGTCTTCCTTTGATAGTTCTAAGCTCTACTAAATCAGCAAGAAAAGGAGCAGCAATATTTGTCACTGTGTTCCTTGTTTTTGGATCCTTGAGAAGTGACAAAAGACTTTCAATTGCCACGTATTGCCTTTCGTCTGATGACCTCGATAAGTTGCAGATATTGACTACAACTTCTTTGAATTGAGCTATGTTTTTTCGGCCATCTTCACTGTCACAGAGACTTCTGATTAGGCCAATGCCGGAGAAAGAAGTTTGGTTCTGTAATCCACCCCATATATCACACAAATTCTTGAGAAATTCTTCTTTGCATATCAAGTTTATGCTTCGTTTCTTTCTAACGAAGCAATTGAGAAGGTAGAGAGACCAACATTGCATTTGGCAAGCCCAAGACTCTGCTTTTTTATTCCCCATTTCCAATTCTCCGAGTCCTTTTGTCATCAAATAGCAATGATATTCGACTCTGTCTTCACTTTTCTTGCCCACAAACTCACTACAGATTGTATAAATGCATTTGGAAGCTATGTCCATGGTCAGTTTTATAATCTCCAGTTCATGGACCTTAATGTCTTCAAATGTCCTTCTATGTCGCGCAATGTGGCCAAGTGCTCTAACCGCCACTCTTTGCTCGACCCAAGTTATCTTACCTCTTAATAACTCTATTAGTGGCGAAATCACGCCTGATTTAACAGCCAAAACAGAGAATCTAGCTTTGTTCATGGTGTAGGAGCCAATAACGTGAGCTGCATAATAAGGAACATACACGTTTTTGCCTCTTGAAAGCCATTTTTGGTCACGGGTGCACCTGCTGAGAAGTTTAGCCATGCAATTAAAGACACCGAGGGACGGGAATTCAGGATCATCAGGTTGAGCCAGAGCAATATTCCAAAGGCATCTTAAGGTGGGAACAAGTTCCATATCTTCTATGAGATGCAAATCTTTGAAGCGTTGAGCTATTAATATTTTTCGTAGTGATGGATCTTTATCTTCCATGGTACTGCACAACAAGCAACTACGACCAGTACTGGTGCATTTCATGTTGATGAAATGCACGGCAGAGTTTCTGTTGGCTGTTTTCTTGGAGCTCTCTAAGTAGTCAGAGAATGTTCTTGATGGAATTTCTATGGCAGGTTGTAGAGGTACTATTAGTTTTAGGGGACTGGCCTGGGGTGGCAGGTAGGGGTTCATTTTCAGAAGTTAACTCTTAGTCAGCAAAGTGTTTTGTCGTTATTCATATTGGTCCATCTTACTAAATATCAAGTTGTAAACCCCATCCCCCACCCCACAACCCCCACACCCAGAGAAAGAAAAAGGAAGTACTTTGACAAACGTGTGGGCTAAATCATGAGTCCAGTTGGTCCAACTCTGACCAGAAGTTCGAGTTGTAGATAGACAAAAATAGGGGATGAAGGAATAAAATGGAACGATTGTACCATTGGATAAAAGTACCTATAAGAGAGATCCCCACTAAAAGTACCTATAGGCACGACCATGGAAGCAACGAAAAATGTATTGAGTATGAATGACCAACTTTTTCTTTTTTGTTAATGAACTCTCCCATCACGGTCAATATAGTTGATTGGGAAGGAGAACTGGAGAAGGCTGGGATTGAAACCTCACGTTTGGTTTTTCTTCAAACTCCGATGCGCTCTTACCTCACCGTTACAAATGGAATCACAATTCATTGAGTTCGAAAAGTTCAATTAAATTTTAGCACAAACTAGCCCCATAGTTTGGAACACATTTTACTTAGAAGATCCATGTACTATTCATGACTCGAAACCAGACTTGCAAACTCTTTATTTCATTTCCGTTCTTCAATTCCTTCTTCTGGAGTACTAGTGAGACATCTTAGATTCGGAATCATTAATTTGACGGTATGCTCTGTCAATTATTCTTCTTTTTTTCACTGGGCAATAGGTCAGCAAAGCATGAGTGGTAGAATTTATGATAGCAGGGTTATGATATTAAGCATATAAAGCCCTAGCAGAGGCTCCAAGGCATTACCTTTTTTTTTTATAACCACAAAATGTAGCAGCCTCGTGGTGTCCAGATTTAACTTGAAAAGCAAAGAAAGCAGTAGTTTAGTTTATTTAATGAAACACAAGTACAAATGGGGTTGGTCTCAAGAAAATGCGGCTAACCTATGAAATGAGTTGAATTAAAGTATCTTTTTGAGTTGAACTCAGTTCAACTGAAGGGGCATTGCTTTTGATGCCAAAAATAATCATAACAAATCTGGGTGGGATATAATAATACTAACATGCTTAGTTCAGGTTTCAACATGTGTCTTTACGTCTGTATTAATTAAGCATTGCCTCCCTTCTAATTTATTAATACTTATCTTAATTACTACTCGTTGGATAGTTGAATACACTGGGTTTGTTGTTGGATAGTTGAATAGCAGTAATACTCTTTTCTTATAATTTTCTCAAGTACTGTTTAAATATTTTAAATCAATAATAATCTGTCAATCACTATTAATTGAATAGGATTCACATCAAACATTAGTTAGTTTGACCCTCGTACATGTTTCTTCCTTACTAGGTAATGTATTTTTTAGAAAAGATCTTTCTGTTCTAATTTTTAAGACATTATTTTTACATTGCTAACTTTACTTTTCTTTGCTTCTTTAAGTCCTTTTATATGTCTAGTAGGGTGGAATAAGTTGGAAAGAAATTCCAGTCATACTAATAACAAGTAACAGGTGAACAGTTAGAAACCAAAAAAAGAGGAAATGGATTGGAAGTCCAACTTCTACTATCCCACAAATGATTTAGAACTTTGAAACTCTCTCTTGTATTATTGGTCTTTATCATTGGGCCCAAGCCCAAAGATTCTATTGGCCTGAACAACGTCAAGATGAGGGACAAGTTTAGATATACATATCTTATAAGTCTAGTCTGGAATAGAAAGAGACGAACTAGACTTGTATAACAGGTAATGAGTGTGTGAAGCAATATTGTTAATGACTTGAAGAGCAAAATTTAGTTAAAGAGAGAGAGAGAGAGAGAGGCTATAGGACGTGAAAAGAGAAAGTATGCGTACAATCGAACTCACGAATATTATACTCTAATACCAAGTTAAATTTGAGCATTCAAGCCGAAATTTTAAACATACTAGGTACCAGATTGCAGGCGCAAGCAAAGGAAATTATAGACAAAATTAGAATAAGGCTCTCGAGTGAGACATAAGGTATATATGTGGTTATTGTTAGGAGAACCTTTCAACAAAAGCAAACTGGAGGGACTAATTGCAACCCACCCATATCAACTATTTAACGCGTGTACACGTGATCTTTAGCTCCGATCTTCTTCATCCCTTGCATCATGGTGGAGGCGAGCTCGTTTCTCCCGTTCCCTGCTTTCTCTTTTTTCTGCATGATAAAATTCAGATTCATATCTTTTTTGTTTTCTTTCATCTCTCCTATCACCATATTCCTTTGAAGTCATTATCATCACGCCTCATAGATTTTCTCTGAGTAGCTTCCCCCGAGTTTTGTACCTCATCATACCTCCTAGATCTTCTCTCCACGACATCTTCTTTGTAATTACTTCTCTTTTCCTTCTGCTCCGACCTGTGCTGCTTGACATCTCCCTGATCATTATTCCTTTCCATATCACTGATTTTTGCTTTAGAATTTATTGGATATTTATCAGAGACTTTGACCTCTTCCCGGTAATCAGGACGTGGAAGCCGACTCCATTGGCCAGATCTCCTATCCTTCCTAGAATCGTCAACCTTATCATGTGACCATCTCGAGCTTCGATCTTCCTCGGCACCCCAGCCTGTGTTTGCAGCTCTCTAAAGACAAAAAATCAAAAGGAATTAAGTACCCTAAAAAAATAAGATATGAACAGATCCTAAAGTTTAGAAAAGTGAAAACTCCAAATGAAGAAAGAGGGTCAAGAAATAACAAAACACAGAGAACAAGAACAATGTACCCTGTTCAGCAAACATATTAGTAAGGCAACAAGAGAAGAATTTGTCGACGATTTTGAAAAAAGTGACGCTGCTTCTCTGCTTCATTGAGAAGTGACAAATTGCTTAACTTTTTGTATCTTCACCTGCGGAAACTTCAAAAATTAAGAATAATTTCCCTGTTCAGCAAACATATTTCCAATGGTCAATGATACTGAAAATCTTGGATTGTCATACCTTAATGTCGTTTTAGGACAGTTGGGTTACAAGGAAAAATAGATGCTTTGAGGATAGAGCTTTATCCTTATCTTATGCAGATTTCTAATATATGCAGAATAATACTTCCGTGTGACATAAAGCTCGTTGATGATCCTTAAAACATAGTGAATTCATCGACTCTGCATCCTTAAGGGAAGGGATTCCACAGTCATGTTTATCTCTAAGTACCAATTTCTTGGCATGTCTTCAATAAAATTTACATTACTAAACCACCACAAAAGACTGGGAAAATTGCACTATACAAGCCAACTAGCAGTAACTAAGGCCTAAGATCATGACCATAAAAGCAATAACTCAATTTCCGAATGAGCTAATGAAACGAACTCCTAACTATGGAACGAAAGACGGTCTTGTTTTCATAAGGGCGGTTCCTAGGACAGCTTGTACCTCGACTATTCCATTGGGTACCTGCTACCTCTAACAAGCAATTGTACCAGACTAATGAGTAACTCTACCTAGCAAAATTTAGGCAAATAGAAAGAAATCACTGTAAACACCTAATTTTTGACCAAACTGAATGTTTTACGTCATTTAGTATCTTATTTTACAAGATTGCTTTTAAAGTTTGGAAAACTACAAAAAATAAAGTCATATTAAAATAAGTTTTTTATTTATTTATTTTTATTTACTTATTTATTTAAAAAATAAAAAAATAAAAAAATAAAAAATAAAGTCAAATCCTAAATCTACCCAAAACCACCCACAATCCCCCACTCCTAATCAACCTCCCCCACTATTCCCCCCACACACTACCACAACTACATACTACTACATAAAGCACACAAACATACTACACTAAAAAGGACATATCATATATACACACACACGGAAAACAAGAAAAAAAACACTACACTACTACTACACTATCCTACATAACTACAACTACATACAGACTACACAAATACACACACACGGAAACAAGAAAAAAAACACTACACTATCCTACATAACTACAACTACATACAGACTACAAAAACACACATACACGGCTGAAACAAGAAAAAGAAAAAACCACTACATATTATATATACTACAAACGCGCACACACACGAAAAAAAAGAGTATTCTTATGGGTTCGTGAGCTGGAGTTCGAGTTTCGGTTCCTGTTTTAGTCTCCGGTAATGGCATTCTACTCCTGCTTTTAATCAATTTGTTACACAAGTATGTCTATTGTCGAGGCTTGACTTTGTTGTATCAAGAATGTTTTATTGTTAATTCAATTTCGAAAATATATTGAGTTGGCTGTATTCGATGTTCATTCCTCGACCTTTCTATTTCATTGTGATAATATCTCCGTTTCGTTCATCTTTGTGTGAATATGTTAATTAATATGTATTTTTTTTTACATTTAAAATTCATGTTGGTAGATACTTTTCATATTTAACTTGTTGCAATCAAAATGGTGAGAAAAGCTAATGACAAAAGATTTGTGTAAATTGGTTAAAAATTTTTATCTTTAGTTATTTATTATTAATTAGTTAATTTATGAGATTATTAATTGAAATTTACTGTATTAAGTCTTCGACGGCAAAGAAGCAACTCTCAAATCTTCTCTTGTAACATAATAACCGTGTTAAATGAAGACGTTTACGTTTTAACTAGTGATTCAATATTTTCTTTTCTTTCTTTTCTTAGTTTACACTTGGATCAGATCCATGGTAGGTTTAACATTTTTCTATATTTCATCGAATATGTTAGTTAACGAAGAGTCAATTCATTTTTGTTTCTTTTTCGTTCTGGCCCCTCATTTACTGTAATAGATTCAAGCAATGGGTTGATTAGTTTATTTTCTTCTTATTCATTTTTTTTTTGTTTCATTTTTCTTGAGTTTCATGTTGTTATAATTTAGTTGATGAAAATTGAGAATATGTATTAAGGGTTTGTCGTGAAATAAAATGGAAAGGAAAAGCAATACAGATGAGAAAAGATAAAACATATATAACAGTATTATAATACAATTAGATTATGAGAAACAAGCATAACTGATTTTGTTATTGGTTAAACGAATATTCTTTCATGTTAATACTAAATACTAGTATATGCGCTTCGGTTTCTGTAGATTTTCTTTTAATATGTTACTGTAATCACGAGATATAAAAAATTAATTAATTAATGTGAAAATGAGCGAGATGAGGTGCAGATCTATTCTAAATCCTATCGCATAAAAGAAAAGAAAAGAGGGAAAATCATTTGTAAGAGAGTGAATTCATAAAACAACGAGTTAGGTTCTTAGCCCCCCCTAAATCAAAGTTTAATACAAATGAAGGTTAACGATGAAGTCGGAAAGCCCTGCTACCGACCATTCGTTATAATAAAATCTAACTTATCACTTTAGAATCGATCTAATCGAGTCGGGTAGGTTCCGAACATATTAGGTGCTTATTTAGACTCTGAAAAATGGAGCGATCCATAAATGTCTCAAAGACGGGAGTGATATACCAAAATTCGTGGTAAGGTCGGAAAGTACTACTATCGGCAAGCCACACATCAATACAGTTTCAAATAATTTAAAATAAATTCAAAGGAGGATGTAAGTAACTTTTAGGCTAACAAATATTATAAATCCTAAAAAAAAAAAATTTAATTTAAGCCGGACGTAAGTCATTAAAGCGACCGTGCTAGAACCACGGGACTCGAGGGGTGCCTAACACCTTCCCCTCGGTCAACAGAATTCCTTATCCGGATTTCTAGTTCGCAGATCGAAAAATAAAAATTAAAGAGTCATTTCCTTTTTGAATAGGGATTCAATAAGGTGACTTGGAACACCCAAACTCAATTCCAAGTGGCGAATCTGTAAATAAAATAATCCCTTTTCAAAACGTCACTTCAATTGGAAAGACCCATTTTCTCCAAAACCAACTCCCTAGCGGGGGTCGGACGCGGTGAAAAGGAGGGGTGTGACAATCACCTAACCTATTTTTGCCTCTACTTGAAGTTAAATTCCGTCTCCAGTAGTTTTCGTTCCACTTCATTGATTGCTAACACTTCTCACACCCTTGAGTGCAGAAGCACAGATAACTCTCAATTCAAAATTCAACCTTGCTCAAGATATTAGTCAAAAGTAGGACTATTGGAGTTTCAGTACATTTCATACTGAAGTTCTATAGATGGGAATGTTACCCACCTAAATGCCATGGTATGTAGAATTACACAAACTGAAGAGATATTCCATCATTCTTCCAGAGTCCCAGTACACATGCCAAAGACAAAACAATTGACAGAGGAATGTGTTACCCATCCTCAACATTCCGCTTTTTATGCTTAAAGAGGACATTGCAACTAATACTTCCTGGTAAAGCATATGGCTGGACTGTAATTGAACTCAATTTACACAAACTAATATAGACAGACTGGCCACAGGCAACATGCTTTATACAAATAAAGCAGTAAACACTTTCCAAAATACAATCACAACACAAAATAAGATAATTAAAAACATTTACATACATAGAAGATGATATACAAGAACAAAGGGAAAGGCAAGAACAGACCTTTTCATCATGAGAGAATTTGCATGCAGCACCGCGATTTCATTCACCCCTCTGGAAAGAGCGGCAGACCCCTCGCTCCTCCCTCTTTCTCCTCTCCGTGTCTTCATCCTCTTCTTCTTGTTGTTTCTTTTTATAGTTGGAAACATGATCAACTCTGATTTCCCTACCCGAAAGTTGTGCACTGTTTAAGTTATCCACAGCGAGAATTGTACTCCTTTGATCCTCATAAGCAACAAAAGCGAATCCTTTAGACTTTCCTGTACCTTTATCTCTAACAAGATTGAGATCAACAACCTCCCCATACTGAGCAAAAACAGCAAGGACGTCACCTTCAGTGAGGTCAAAAGGTATGCCGCCAACGAATTCATACGCTGAATCTTTATATGTGGCGTGCCAGGATGCGTCATCGGAGATTCCCAAAGATGCTTCTTTTGCATTAATATTCTGAATACGCTTCGCTAGTGTCAACGGATTCATCGCTCGCAGGTATCAATAGGTTTAAATCCTAGGTTTCAAATTTATTTAATAAAGAAAAAACTAAGCTCCGTCAACTAACTTTAATGGTCGGAGAAGACGGTTACCTTGTTATCGACGGCGTAATTTCGTAATTGGTTAATCCACGCACTTATAGACCAGCTATGTCTGTATGTATAATCATTATCTCGATTTATAATCTTCTACTCCCTCCGTCCCATTTTATATATCTGATAAAATTTACAAAATTATCTTTTATCAAAAAATATGTCAATATCTTTTTTTTTTTAATTAAATGGGACTAATAAGGGTAATTATGCCTTTAAAAAGTTATCAAATAACAAAAAGCGATACGTATTTTAGGACGACTTAAAAAAGAAATGATAATACATAATTTGGGACAGAGGAAGTATAATATATTAAAAATATGAAGAACTTAAAAGTGATTCAAACTTTTATCCTTCATTAAAAGTTTTTAAAGATAAAATTATTTTTTCACTATTTTTTAAAATTATTATTTAATTATATTTATAATATTATCTCCTAAAATATATGGGATCAACAATTTAAAATATATGATAAGATTTTTTAAAATTAAAAGTTCTAAAATATATGAGAAGAAATAATTTTAATTAATCATAACTTTACCTTAAATAAAAATTGTAACTTATTATAACTATATCACTCAAAATTTAT
Organism: Capsicum annuum; assembly: GCF_002878395.1. Classification (NCBI taxonomy): domain Eukaryota; kingdom Viridiplantae; phylum Streptophyta; class Magnoliopsida; order Solanales; family Solanaceae; genus Capsicum; species Capsicum annuum. The sequence goes on from NC_061112.1 coordinate 144,733,673, forward strand.
TCAAATCGAAGGGTGGAAATTTTATTCTTTTTTTGTTTCATAGCAATAGAGTAATAGACATGAATTCCAACAACAAATGGGAGAGTACTTCTGCAAACGGATGCAGTTAACATGTTGAATAATGGCATTACATCTTATGCCACTAACTCCTGAAAAAGAGTAATGCTCTGAAATAATAATGTCGGTCATTTTTCTTGTTTGTCATTTAATGTTTGATATTCCTATGGAAGTACGACTAATTTAGATTTGCGCTGCATAAGAAATGCTCACTATAAAGAATAGTACTAATTTTATAAATAGATATTTACTTATTTTTTTCCTTCGCACGAGTAATAACTTTGAAGTAGAATCTTTACTAATATTCTTATATTTATATAAAAGAAGAAACCTAATTAACTTACGTTTAAAAGAAAAAAAAAATATGAATAAGTAGAAAACTTATTATATTAGTGTTTATATTAGAGAAGTTTTAAAACTTTATTAATATCTTCTTCTTCTTTTTTTGTTCTCTATACAATTGTTTGTTCCTAATCAAGTGAGTTCTTTAAGCTATATTCATATTATTTCATAGCATGTGATGATTTATTTTTTTGTTTAGTTTATCATTTATTTTGTTTGATTGAAGAGATAAATTTTTTTTGTGATTTGAGGTAAATTTTTTAAAATTTTAGTATATTCTTGAAATTTACAACAAATAAGTTATCATGTATTTTGATAGATAATTGTTAATTAAGAAGTGTTTTAGTGAAATTTTGATATATCTTACATGATTGAAGACACAAATTATTTGTGACTTGAGGTAGGTTTTGAAATTTTTAATATATTATTGATGATTACAATCTTATTAGTATTTATGATCAAAGAGATGGATTTGTTTGTGATTTGAAGTAAGTTTTCTAAAATTTTAGTATATTTTTGAAGTTTATAATACTAAACTATCATGTATATGCTGAACTTTTTTATCACGTACACCACTCTTAGAAAAGTGATTCAAGATTTTTGTCATTCGCTAAGATTTTGAAATAAAGAAAATTATTTTTCACCTTTTTCCCTTAAATAATTATTATTACTTATTATATGAAATATTAAAGAATTTAAAATTAATTAAAGTTCTTGTTGATTTAGGTATACCTTATATAGAAAATAATTTTTACAAATCAAAATAACTACAAATTTAGTTTAAAACTTGCTATTTTACAAAATAAATATATTTACATAGGAATTCTATACAAGCGACTATCAAAATTTGTCTAAATTGACTATATTTTAATATAAGTTAATTTGGCTTAAGACTAAACCCAATAATTTAGAGTTGTAAATTTACCGTAAATAAGGTTAATAATTCACACCAATTTTTTAAAGTGAGTACTTAATAATATAAGTATACACATGAATTTATTTTTCATATACATTTATTGTTAATTAACATGATACTCTCTTATGTCTTTTATATGATTTGTATGTTTATATTAGTTTTATATTTAAGTATTTTTCGTATTAAATAAATAAATAAATTTATTTCTTAATTCAAGCATATTTTAATTTTATAATATCAAAGTGATTTTGTTGACTGAATTTCTTGAGCGAGATACACACGTGAGGCGCGTAAGATACGACTAGTTATTATTATATGCCGAGAAAGACCAATTAAGGGCTACTAATTGGTACTAAAATAATCCGATGTTGATTGGGATTGGTATAAAATAAGAGGAACCCATGAATTATTTGAAATTTTCAAAATTAGAGTTAGTGTTTAATGTGATATACCTATTAATCTGCGCAAGAATACGGTTATTTAATTAATATAAATGAATTTGAAATATATTTTAAATATTTTTATAGCTTTTATACACTACGTGTGAACGTGTTTTATGTCAAGTCGTTAATTAATATAGAATATATAAAATAAAAATAATTTGTTGAAAAATAGCAATGGACTTTACATATAATAGACATCTTTTTTCTTCCATTCCAATAATGAAAAATGAAATCTAAGGCCCTTTTATAATGAAAAAATTACACAAAGTATCTTAGTTAAGACTATAATTATAATAAATAACAATACTTGTGTAAAATTTCAGTTTATAACAAGAGTAACATTATTTTACTCATTAAATAGGCAAGTGCATGTTTTACTCTCACTACTTTACATTTTTCTATTTTCACTCCACTATTTCACCTCCCTCAAATATAGTCATGTCCTTTACCCTTTTTTTTCATCTTATTTTTTAGAGAAAAGTCATATTTTTTTCCTCAAACTTGTCCGCTCAACTTATTTTAGCACTTAAACTTAACTTCTGTTTATTTATCTCCTTAACATCTTTAAAGTGTATTAATTTCACCCCTCCAAATTAAATACCACTCTCACAATGGAGAGTGTGCTACACTCGCCTACACATCAACGCCACATCACTGTCACATCATTGCCACGTAAGAAGTCACCAATACCACCAAATGACAACATAAAATCCATCTCCAAAACATGAGAGGAAATCCTATATTCCACAAATCCAAAATAACGAAAGATTCAAAACTCTAAAGACATGATTATGGAGCAAACTAAGAGTTTTCAAGAAGAAGAAACATAACGAATAAATAAACTATAGGCTATGCGAATAATTGTAGGGCTCACCAGGAATATGCTACTCGGAACCTCTAGCCAACGCAATCCTCACTGTCACCTGCGTTCTCTGGAAAAAAAATAATAGCGAGGAGTGAGCCGCTAACTCATTGTGTAATAATACTTAACCACAACCATTTTAAAATGGGGACAAGTCATAAAACATCATGAAATAATACTCTTTCAGAAAACAGTAATGATAAATAATATCATTCTTTCATGTAAGCCAAGTTAACCAATAGTTCAGTAATGAATTTCAAAAAAAACATCGTATCATATCAAATATTACATATTTGAAAGGTTTTCAAGAATGAATCATGTAATCAGTGTGGTCACTCTTCTTTATTAAGAATAACCCATAACAGTGGACCCCTCATAAAGGAGTCAATTCATATCAGTATCAGTATGCTAGTTCTACCTGTCCACTAGCGAGGGCTGTAACATTCATCAGTAAATACAAGGTGCACCAGGTCTAACGATCCCGCCGTTAGCTACAGGATTCAAATCAAGGTCTACTCTCATTTATAAATTCTTTATAAACAATAGGATATTCATATGAAAGCATTTTCAGAATAACACATGTCATTTAAAGTTCATATTAAATTGTGTTACATATATACTTGAATAAAAACACATGTCAAAAATACTTATTTCTCATGTAAGTGAAAATATTCACAGTAATAATATCGTATCTCAAATAACCATTTCTATATCATATCAAGATCATATCTCAAATAATCATTTCAATATCATATCAAGGTCATATCTCAAATGACCATTTCAATATCATATCAAGATCATATCTCAAATAACCATTTTAATATCATATCAAATAAAGGACTTGTCCCATATGGAATTTCAAAGTATATCATAACTCATTGTTCATCAAAAATATGTATAATTATGCAATTTAATAAACACAAATTGTGGTAAGATTACTATTCACTGTACAATTTTTGGAATACCAATTTGTCACCTCGAACAATTGATAGGACTCCCTTCGATCGAATCTAAAATCGCATCATTTCAATCTCAAGTTAATTCTCTTATTTGAACTAATTCCGTGATAAAATTAAACTACCCAACCTTTAAGGTTTCATGATAACCTTCAATTTCTTCAATTTTGTATCGAAAATATCATATTACCCAAAATAAATTACCTAATCTAAAAATCACAATAAAGATATAGAAAACAAATTTACCTCAAACCCCCAAAGATTTTTTCCGATCAAATCCTTAAGCTTCTCCTGCTAAAAAAAAGATTTATAGATTGAAAGTTTTATATAGTTAGTGGCAGGTGGGCCTAGGCTTAATTGTTTTAAATCCCACTCCAGAAAGTTGGAAGAATAAGTCATAAACCAAATTCTTCTTCTTTTCCTTTTTCTACTTTATCTTGTAAAATGGCAGCCCCACTTCCCACTACCCTTATAAAAATATTTTTCTTATTAATGGGATATTAAATAGCAGTGCATAATATGTCTGAAAGAAGACAAGTGATTGAATGCACAAATACATCATCAAAAGTGATTTCACACGTTTATTATGACTATAAGATATATTAGAGAACAGTTCTCTATATTATATGTATGCCTCAATTTGCTCATCAAGTAACAATATCATGAAAGAGATTATAAGCTATCAAAATTTAATAGACTCAGGACACGATTATATTTCATTCCTAGGGAATGAGGATTCCAATTGTTTCAATACAAACGTGTACTTGATTGTGATGGTATCATAACTCACCTCCGAATGAGACAAAATAACTGAAAAGAATTATTTTGAAATCTACTTCTAAAGTAGTAAATCTGAAATTTATTCATGTAATAGTAAATCTGAAATTTACTAAAGTAAAAAGTACATGTCATGGTAAACTTAGAGTTTACTAGAATAAAAATTCATAAATTGATATGAACGATTGTGATATCTCGAAGATGTGCATATTGAGTATTAGACATGTATTGAAGAACTAAAAGGTTCTTCGAGAATTGTTTATGTCATTTGTTTTCATTATAAGTTGGTTGGCCCAACTAATGTTGGGGTTGAATTCCTTAAATCTGAAAAGTATAAAAGGTGAATATGGGTCCGTTTACCTATCATGTGATCTATTAAGATGCATCGATATAAGATGATCACATGTACAATCATTGTCAACCTGCCATTTGACATTTATAAAGTTACTTGATCAATGAAATTGAGTTAAGAGTATAACTTTCAAATTATATAATCAAGACAATTTATCTTGATGATGATGGTTTGACATTGAATGCCTTCTATAAATAGCAAAGTCATTGCTAATGAGAACATAACATTATGTGTTGGTCTGAAATATGATATATTGCATACAATAACACTTGTATGCATTAGATCAATAAATTATGATTATTTCTTCTCTCTCAATTGGTTTAAGGTCGGGAATCAATTATTACATCTAATAATTTTGATGTGTGGTATACGATTAATGAATATACATGCACAAAGATGGATTCGTCAAAGAATATGGAGGATGCGTGTTAGTTTTCCTAATACAAGGGGGAGATTATAAATGGCTATGAAATATATTAGGAATTATCACCAGATCCTCATTCAAAAGATAATTTATGTCAAATATCGAAAGCATCTCATATTTAAGTTTTGAATGCTTCTATTTTGTGTACTTAAAGGATAAAGTCTATGTATGCGTGAAGCATGGTAGACCAATCAGTTTCAAATGAAATAATCCTTGAAAAGGATAAGGAGAAAATAATCATACTAAGAAGGCAATGTGCTCTTGAAGAGCCTACGACATAACACTTCATGAAACCTTATGAGAGGTTCAGGTACCTGAAAATAAAGAAGTAACGAGATCTCAAAATGTTATGTCGCATTGTGAACCGATACGAAATGAGAAATCGTCGACAATAGCTTTAATTCGATATTGGCCACTATTGTGAAAGATTATGAGTATCTGAATTCTACGTTAATTTAAGCATGCTGATGTAGAAACATTTATCAAGTGACATGAAATGATGCATCTTGGTAAGCGTAAAAATTATTTGATTTGCAGTTCAGACACTTGAAGACGTCACACATGAAATGTTGAATATTATCACTTGACAAAATTTATATGGAAACTTCTTTAAGGATTCAAAATACAAAAGTTTCTGAAAAACTTATTGATAATCCTTATATTGTATAAGTTTATAGCTTCAAAATTATTGAAACTCTAGGAGAGTTTTCAAAGCAATAGATTATTTATTGAAGTGAGAAATATACTGAATTAGATTGGTTATGAAGTACCATATCTTATTGCAAGTGGTGCACTCATGTATCTTGCAAATACTACAAGGCTCGATATAGCTTTTTCTGTCAATTTGTTAGCAAGGTATATTTCTGCTTCTACTAGAAGACATCGGAATGGGATAAAACACATGAGCTTGTTTTAATCTAAAGATTGCAGTCCCAATCTTATTGGTCGTGCTGAAGTTGGGTACTTATCTGACCCGTATAAAGCTCGATCTCAAACAGGCTATGTGTTCATAAGTAGTGATACTGACATATCTTAGAGGTATACAAAACAGTCTATCATAGTCACTTTATCGAATTATGCTGAGATAATAGCTATTCATGAAGCAAGCCGAGAATGTGTATGGTTGAGGCCTATGCTACATCTCATTCGAGAAAAATGTGGTGTGAAATATGACAATCTACCCACAATTTTGTTCATAGATAATGCAGCATACGAAGCACATCTCAAGGGAGGTTTCATAAAAGGAGATAGAACAAAACACATTTTGTCAAAATTTTTCTACAAATATGAACTACAAAAGAATGTTGGTACTAACGTGCAACAAATTCGTTCAAGTGATAATGTGGCTGATTACTCACCAAATCTTCTCCAATTGCAACTTTTAAGAAGATGTTGCATAAGCTTGGGATGCAAAGGTTCAAGAATATTCTCATTAGGGGTAGACACACGTTGTACTCTTTTTTCCTTACGAGGTTTTGTCCCACTGATTTTACCATGTAAGGTTTTTAATGAGGCAACCTATATGCGTATTGTTAGAGATGTGTACTCTTTTTCCTTCACTAAATTTTTTTTCCGCTAGATTTTTTTTAGTAAGGTTTAACGGGACACATTATTTATCTAGACATTCAATGAGAATGTTATAAATGTATTTACATTACAGTGAATGTGTATCAAAATCTAATAGTATCTAGTTGATATCTATCGGGATTTGAATTATTGTATTTTAATCAGAAATTAGGAGTATTTTTCCTATAAATAAAGGGATTTTATTCGTTGTATTCTGAATTGAGAATCTCGCATGATTACTCTGTTCTCTCTCTGCTTTTCTTATGTATTCTTTCTTATAGATTATATATATATAGTATATATAATTCTATCACTTACTGGGCAATTGGGACTTCCTTGTGCAGCGATTTTGTGAAAATTCATCATAAAAATAAAAGAGAAGTACCTCAATTAATAATTATTACTTATTGTAAATTCGTATTATTCTTATAAGAAAAATTAAATAACAGAAAAATAATTAAATATAATTATTATGTCTGAAAAGCAGTGGAAAGATAATTTTCTTTTTCGATCAGAAATTAGAGATATGTATATATTTACTGTATATTAATCATGTTAATTCGCCACGTAATCCCACCTTTTTAAGCTGTACAAAATATTGCTCAACCCTTTTGTCACTTGTTCGTTTTCATGTGACCAGCAACCCGGAACCCTTAAACCAAAAAAACACAACAACCAGGAACCCCCTTGGTCTAAGCTTCCTTTTCCTTCTTAAAACCCCCTAACATGTTTTAGGTTTTATTTGAAGAATTTCAGTTCATCTAAAGGCTATTTCCGCCATATCACCTGAATGGTAAGATTCCTCTTCGTTTCGTTTTCGGTTTTTATTTTTCAGTTGTCAATCCTTATCCCTTAGGGATTGGGTTACCTCACCATCTTCCATATCGAAAATTCATCAAAAAACCTTCTGAGATTCGAGGGCTATATAAGCCCCTTCTTCTCTACGAAATAAATTCCCGTATTTTCTCCTAGTAATAGTTTCCTAAGTTTGTAATATTTTGCTAAGCTGATGGAATCGTCAACTCGTCATCCCGGTTTGATGAAATACACAAGTAATGTTCTTTTTAGCATTATTCTTTTGATTATATTTCCATTCATTAGAGTTTTGTTTAGGTTTTTGCTGTTTGTTTGAGTTTTCTATCGTGTGTGGTGGCGTTTTGAAATATGTGCCCCAAACTTCTGTGTTAGTATCATATTTTCTTTTACAATTAAGGTGATTTATGGAGTTTAAAGGCGTTGGTTTCTAAGTTTATCCATGTTTCAGCAAAGATTGAGTTTATCTTGTGTTTAACATTAAAATTTATTTTAACTTTGGAATTCATAAATTTGTCTATCTAATGACAATAGTTTTAACATAAATGGCTCTTCTAATCAAAAGATGTTGTGTGCTTCGATCCTTGAATACCAAGTTATCTTCAAAACTCGAGAGTCTCAATGTGTCTTCTCTTCCTTTGGTTGGTGCTGATATATTTTGTTATTTGGTGGAGTTGCCTGCAGTAATGGAGTTTGCCCATAAAAATGTAGTCCTTCCTGGTGAGCCTCATCTGAAGATGAAGATGAAGGCTTCGAACTCCACCTTGAACAGTCTCAACGGAAAAAGGGCACATGTTGCTTCAGACTTGAACCTTTCTCCCCCTAGAAGGGCACGCCCAGATTCATCCACTACAAAGCAGGGGCCGAAGACTGGTTTGGTAACTGGCAAAGATATCAAAGAAGAAATTGGCAGGACAAAGGAGTAAGAGTGGCTGAGGTAAATCTATATTACTACTTCATGTGTCTTATCTTCTTTTCGCTTTTTTTTTTCCTTTCTTCCGGGTCATTTTGTAAGGACACGACAAGTAAAGTGATCTGCGAAGAGAGTGGAAAATCTTGTTTTCTGGGGAGGAAAATGTTTGATGCTAAATGCATCAAAAAGCTTTCGTGGACGTGCCCATCATAAAATCCCACTAATGTTTGATCCGTGCTCTAGCTAATTCTAATTGATGTATTAGCTATGACTGGTATTTTAGGTTTCAGGAAATGGATCCTTTGATTAGTGGCTGGGGGGCTGAACCAGTATATCGGGATAAAGTTACAGGACATCGAATATCAAAGGAGGAGTTCTTGAAGTCCAAGAAGAAGAAGGAAGAGAAGAAGAAGGCAAAGGTACTTTTACCTGATACATGTTTTCTTTTTTATGAATAAGTTGTCAACCTTGGAGCTAGTCTTTCTTCCTGTAGACGTGCAAGTATTTAAGAATTCAGGGCAAATATTTCTTCCAATTTCTACGTCTACAATCAACACATTTTCTTAATCAGTTCTTCCAAGTCTCCCTTTCAGGGCTACATCACTTAGTCTTTTTCATGACCCTCAATCACCTTAGTTTTCCTCCTCCTCCATCTATGCTTAGTTAAAACAGGCTATATTTTCAATTGTATATATACAGAGTCAACTGCTGCTTGTTAAGCTTTTGTGAATTTTCTTTCTCAAGCAATTTTTTTATTGTTGTATCAGGAAATAAAACTGGAATGGGGGAAGGGCTTGGCTCAAAAGCGCGAGATGGAAGCTAGGCTTCAGGAACTAGAAAGTGAGAAGGACAAGCCGTTTGCACGGAGCAGGTTGGTAAATTACGAGAATAGTCCTTGTGGTTGTTTCTTTAAGGTCCATCAATGTGTTTAGAAGGTCTGAGCTTGATGTGATGTATGTTTTGCCTTTGTACCTTCTGCAATTGCAGTATGTCTTTCAATGCATGTTCATTAGTTCTTGAAATTTCTTTCTGGATTTGACCTAACACGTAACTCCATGGTGCCAATAGATGGATTGGTGAACCTATATTTATATTTTAAAGCTTGGGCATGCTTTTTAACCTTACCTATTGGTCATTACATGCTTAAAAGACTTAAAGTTCCTTGCTGGCTGAGATGAGTTTACCTGCATGATTTTCACATTTTGTGAGGCTTCTTTACATAAATCAGCAATCTTCTCTCATACTATCCTCCGGTTGTGCCATGCACGCCTCTATGAAATGAGATTATTTCTAAACTTATTTAATCATCTATCTTTTCATCCACATTTTTATGACACTCATCTTGTGAACAGTACATTGCTGCTCACATACTTTCTTCTTATGAGTATACCCTCCTGTCACACAACTCCTGGTAGCACTTTTCACTTTGGCCAAGTTATTTTATATAACATATCTTCATCTATCATGTCATTCTATTGTAAGATTGAGCATGATTAATTTATGTTAGGATTAGCCTAGAAACTCGAGTTATTTGTGTTTTAAGCAATTCAAAATCGCCTAACCTCACCTCAATGCCATTCTTTTTATGTTGCTAAACTTACAATGCATATGTGTCATCTTATTTTAAACTCTTACTTCCTAGAATGTTCTACTTCTTTGAGCAGTTGATTGGCATGGTATATTTATGTGTTTTAATTTTGCCTTGCAGAGATGACTCAGAACTCAACACAATGCTAAAGGAAAGAATTCGATGGGGTGATCCAATGGCACATTTGGTTAAGGTGACTTTTCTACTCAACCACTTCCTTTTGGGCGTCTCTATTCTATCTGTTCTGGAGTGGTGGATGATTGCCGATTACTGGATCTCTGTGTATTTTCATGATGAGAGTGTGTGGTTCTTTAGTTCTCTGTCTCTCTAAATGTAATTTACATTCTTGGATGTTGCAGAAGAGAGAGCCCTGCCCAATTCTGCCGGACGTTGGTGTTAATGAGAAAATGGAGGACTCAGGTTCTATAATCCCTCAAGAAATCCCTTCTCACAGCTGGATAAAAAGAGGATTGGATGCAGCCCCTAATCATTATGGTATAAGGCCAGGTCGACACTGGGATGGGGTTGACCGAAGTAAAGGTATATACCCTCTTATTTCTTGTGCAATATGATGGTCTTAACTGCCATAGGTTCTACTTTCTCAAGCAAACTTGGTAGATAGATTGCTTATTTAAGCTTTGTATATTTTTCCCCTTTGGTTCATATTGATGATCTCAATGTTGATTCTCTCCTTATAGGAAATGAGAAGAAGTTGTTCAAGAGGACGAATGAGAAACAGGCAACTGAAAGAGAAGCATATCTGTGGTCTGTGTCCGACATGTGACATGTTCCAGTTTTCTTCAGCTTTTTACAATGGGACAACTGCCTCCTCTCCTCTTCAGACATTTACTTAGAAAGGTTTTTGTATTACATGATACAACATATGAATTGCCTTCAGTACCTACCATAAGCTGCTAACCACTTCTCCTTTGATCCCCTCCTCTCTGTTTTGAGTAGATTTTTCTTTCTGAGTTTATATGGTAGTTTATCCCAAGGTAGTTTTTTCATCCCGAGGTAGTTTATCCCAAGTTATAATTGATGTTCTAGATTCAATTTAGATAAGAGATAGCAGGATAGTATAGTAAATGATGTAAATACGGTTTCAGTACAACCTATGTACTGCTGTTGGAGAAATATACAAAGTTATCAGTTTTTTTTTTTTTTAAAAAGGTAGTTTTTTCATCCATTGTCGTTTTTGTTCTTATTGTATGTATGAGGCTATTTGTTTCTGCTTTATTTTTCTATTCATGTGTTAAAGTTTGAGTCCATGCTCGAATTTGATTTACGCAGTGTTGATTCTGCCGTTGAGTATGGGGAATGGTGTTTGTGTTTTGAGCTAGAAATTTGTTGTGTATTGTTAGTTTCCTATTCTTTTGGTTGGTGTACTTTGTTTGTAGCTAGAAGAAAAGGCTCTTGTGTGATGGCCAATGAAATCAAAGGTGAGAAAAAGAGAACTGGTAAAGAGGATTATGATTTTAAGCGGATGGACACGCCAACGTGAAGGGAATTGTAATTAGTTATCTCAAGTATGTTCTTAATTTTTCTTGCGACTGTAAAAACTCCTCTTCTAAGTAAACTAGCTGTATAAGGTTCGTGTTAAGTTTGGATCAAACTCGTGATACAGTTAACTTGTTGTCATATAATTGGAGATAACTTTTTATTATGTTATTTATTTTTACCTCTACTTCTAATTGCGAGATAACTTTTTATTATGTTATTTATTTTTACCTCTACTTCTAATTGCGAGAATGATTTAAATTTAAACATATGAGAACGAATCGCTTAGCTAAAGGTGGTCATTTTGGTACATTAGATAAAATAGAATTGTCTAGTTGTAAATTTTGTCTAGTCGAAAAATTGCAAGAGAATAATTTGAGAAAGGCGCAAGAGCTGATAAACTAGGGCTGCTTATCGGTTGGATAATTATGCTTAACGATTTAGCTTATTGGTTGTCGTTTTTTAAATATACTAATTCGGCTAGCCACCCAGTAAGATAACGGTTGGTTTAGTATCGGATTAGCAATTAACGGACAGTTATCAGATGGTGTAACGGATAAATTTAAGAGAATGAAATAACGAGCGATTATTGGTAGTTTCTCCATTTCTTCACCGATTAAGTTGTTTGTATATTATGATTGACCTATTTATCAATCTTTTAGGCTTCTTGAGTTTTGTTTGTGTAGTTATTTAATAGGTTAAAACATCGAATCAAATAAGTTTTTTCTTCTAGACCTAAAATGTATGTAGGAACATTTTTAATTATTAGATTGACAGAAAAAAATTAAAATTTTAATATTATTTGAATTTTTATGTTTTATATCAAACTTTGTGAAGGACACATTTGGGTTGTTTCATTTTTATTGCGGTCCTTTGTGTTGTCAAGAATAATTTATGTTTTGGTTTAAGAATTAATTTCAGATCTTCTTTATATTTTAGGGAGTCTGATTGCACTTTATAGTTAGATGTCACAAGAAGTGGCATGTTATTTTCTAAACTAAGAAGTGAATAGAATACTAAATGGAGTTTTATATGTTGGATTGACAAAAAATACTTATATATCTAAGAGTAAAAATATAATAATAATAATAATTCCTAATGGGTTAACGGTTTACCCGATAAGAAAATTGAGTAATCTGTCTCCGCACCAATAAGCCATTAATAATAAAATTTTGATCCGTTCTCCAACCATTAATCCGATAACCCATTACTAATTAGTCAATAAACTAATTTTGCGGTTGGATTAACGGTTACAGTTCGATTTTGAACAGGATTATGATAAACCAATGTGATCAACTCATTCTGAAATTTGTGGTCCGATCAATGTGAAGGTAAGATATGATGTATACTTCATCATTTTTATTGATGATTTTACTCTATTTTTTTTTTAATGTGTATGTGATTTCTATCTTGAGCTTTGAGTTCGTTAAATCACCTGAAAAGAAAGATTAAGAATCGATCGAGGTAGGGAGCATTTGTCTAATAAATTCAATCAATCGTGTGATGAGTTGAATTTTCATCTTCAAGAAAGCTTAAAAAAAAAAAATCTGTCAAAATTATAGACTTGCAAAGGGTTGTAGACGTTGAGAAAGCATTAGAGTGATGCCGCCGAGATGGGTTACTGATAAAAGAAATCTGTCGGAGCGAAAAACGGGAGAAGCAAGAAGTCAGAAGAAGGGTTATGTTTTATTTCTAATTTACTGAAAGAAAAAGAGAACAAAACTCTTTATTTTTTAACTTTATATTAAACAAATATTGGAGTAATTAGTGAGAAATAAAAGAAAAGTCAAAAACTAATAAATTAAATTAGAAAAGAATAAATGAACTAATACAAGTCAAAACCAAAAAAAAACAAAAACGGAAGAAAGTATTTTGATTGATTGAAGTAAACTGACCAAAACATTAATTGTGTTATAAAACAAGAAATAATAAAGAAGAAGAGTAGAGAGAATAGAGAAAATGATTCTTATTCCTTCTCTTGAGGGATAAATTACAATGAAGGGGGAAGACTGATCATGGGGTTTGTAACTTTTCCATAAATAGACATACACAGTATATGGTAAAGTAAGTATTTACTATATATGATAAAGTAGACATTCACTATATATGACATATTTATAACACTCCTCCTTGAATGTCTAATTGATAGATAATATGCCTCGTTGAAACCTTACTAGAAAAAACTCTAGTGGAAAAAAAATCTAGTGAAGGAAAAAGAGTACACATCTCTAACAATACGCATATAGAGGTTGCCTCATTAAAAACCTTACAAGGAAAACCCAGTGGGACAAAACCTCGTAAGAAAAAAAAAATACAGCGCGTATTAACTCCCCCTAATGAGAACATCTTTGAACCTTTGCATCCCGATCTTGTGCACCCTCTTCTTGAAAGTTGCAATTGGAGGAGACTTGGTGAATAAATTAGCCACATTGTCATTTGAACGAATCTGTTGCACGTTAATATCATCATTCTTTTTGTAGCTCATGTGTATAGAAAAACTTTGATGAAGTGTGCTTCGTTCTATCTCCTTTGATGAATCCTCCATTAAGATGTGCTATGCATGTTGCATTATCTCTGTATAAAATTATGGGTAGATTGTCATATTTCACACCACATTTTTTTCGAATGAGATGTATAATGGACCTCAACCATACACATTCTCAGTTTGCTTCATGAATAACTATTATCTTAGCATGATTCGATGAAGTGGCTACGATAGATTGCTTTATATATCTCTAAGATATTGCGGTACCATCACATATGAACACATAACCTATTTGAGACCGAGCTTTATGTAGGTCAGATAAGTACCCAAAATCAGCATGATCAATAAGATCGGGACTGCAAACTTGCTAACCAATTAACTAAAAAAAAGGCTATATCAGGCCTTGTAGTATTTGCAGGATACATTAGTGCATCAATTGCACTAAGATATGGTACTTCATAACCAAGGAGTTCCTCATTCTTTTCTTGAGGTCGGAATAGATCCTTATTCAATTTTTGCATGTTTCTCATTTAAGCAAATACTCTATTACTTTTGAAAACTCTCCAAGAATTTCAATGATACTGAAATAATCAAATTATATCTTATGAAGATAATAAAAGTTTTTCAGAAACTTTATATGCTTCAGGCATTTTGAATCCTTTAGAAATTTTCATATAGATGTTTGTCAAGTAACAATATCCAACATGTCAAGTGTGATATCTTCAAATGTGTGGACTGCAAATCAAATAAGTTTTACGCTTACCAAAATATATCCTTTCAGGTCACGTGATTACCAAATAAGTAGAATATTTAATTTCACTTCATTATGTTGCTTATTTATAAACGTGTATCATTGTTCACTTTCGCAACAGTTACTTTTTGTAGTGCTGTAGTAATATTAACACAAGTCCCTTCTCTTTCTCGTTTGACCAGTAAGTAAAGTGTACATTCAATAAATGCAAGACATTATAGAATCTTTCCTTATACCTTTGCTCCTGCTCCTGTATGCAGTGACAATGACACATTTGGCCATGGTGATTTTTTTACTCAACCACTTCCTTTTGGGTGCATCTATTCTATTCTGTTTTGGGGTGGTGGATGATTGCCAATTACTGGATCTCTGTGTATTTTCGCAATAATTGTGTGAGGTTCTTGCTTAGTTTTCTCTCTGTCTAAATATGATTTACATTCTTGGATGTTGCAGAAAAGGCAATCCTCCCCAATTCTTGCGGACTCTGGAGCTAATGAGGAGGTGGCGTTGAACAAAAGGGCAAAAGGGAAACAAGCAATAGAAAGATAAAGGACTGTGTTCTGTCCCCGAAACATGATCCGTTCCAGTTCCCTTTAGCTTTTTATATTACAATGGGACAACTGCCTCAACTTCTCTTCTGTCATTTACTTAAAGGCTTAAGTCGCACATAGTACATTTGTATTGCCTTCAGTACCTACCATAAACTGCTACCCACTTCTCCTTTGATTCCCTTCTTTGTTTTGAGTATATTCTTTCTTCTTGAGTTTACCTGGTGATTTGTTACCACGGTGGTTTTGTCAGCCATTGTCGTTTTTCTGTACATATGAGGTTGAATATGTTTCTGCTTTCTCTTTTTTAATCACAGGATGAATTTGTTTTTGTTTTGAGCTAAAATTTGTCGTGTATTGTTAGTTTCCCGTTCTTTTGGTTGGGTTGTACTTAGTAGCTAGCAGAAAAGGGTGGGGGTATATATACATTATTATAATGTATGTATGTGTGTGTATCTGATTTTTTTCCAATATTAGAAGTCACAGCATCTGATGTGAGTATAAAAACTTTTCATATTATAAATATATAAATTCGATGCGGTAGGAGTATTATTTTTGAAACCGAATAATATGAAAATGGCGTGAAACGAAGTAAATTAGAGGGAGTATCAAATGGGGAAAGTAGGAAAGAAATGTTAGTACAAGTGTGCATTGAATAATAACTCGACCAAATTTAATGGGAAAAACTTATACTCATGGGTGTATACACCCAACTAATAGATAAATGACATTTGTCATATTATTTAAATATAGGTATTAATACTTCATCATAGTTAACAATGCTACTTTATGAATTGATCATCATTTTTATTTACTTTATAAATTTATCATCATTTTTATAAAGGATAAAATTCATAAATAACATACTTATTTCCTTAGTTATGAGTTTCATAGTAACAATTTCATAATTACATAATATAGCAAGTTGTATTTTGTATTTTTGCAAACTATTGTTGCAAAAATACAAATACATATGATTTTTACTGTCCTTATGATCGATATATATTTTGTATTTTTGCAAACTGTTGCTACAAAAATACAAATACATATACTACAAAATGTAATTTGATAAAAGTATTGTTATTTTTTGTAATTTAATACTTAAGTATGCTACTTTATATATTTTTTTCTTTTATAGGGCAGATTGCTATGCCTACCCTTTCACTAGTAACCAAAATAATACTAGTAACTCCTTGAAGTTTCTCACTAGCAACTTTCAAGTATTAATACTTAACCATAGTTAACAACACATCCAACTTCGTGGAGTGTATGCAAACTTTACTCCTACCTCGTAGAGGTAGTTTAACCGATGCACTAGTGACTGCAGAAAAAACATTTACTGCATATATAAGGTTTCTAGTTCTTTTTTTTCTTCATTAATTTCAATTTTTTAAAGTACTTGATATATTAAGAATGAAATTAAAGAATTACCTGCTTTAAGTCAATTTCTTGACCTCCCAATCACGCCAATGTTGATGCAGTGTAACCATATGCCACAACTTTGTAAGAAAAAAGAAGAAATAATGTTAGATCAATAGATGACGGCAATTACTCGGGATCATTATTCTATTAGGTCATTAACTTTAGCTTCAGTTTTTGGATTACTTAGGGTTATTGGATCGTTATTTTATTAGGTTATTACGTAGGGTTAGTAGATTATTGAATTTTCCTTCAGTTTTTATTTTTAATTTCTTGATTAAAAGTGTTATGTTTAAATTTACTTTCTTTTTAAAATGTACCTTAGTTAATATCTATGATTAACTTAGTTGGGTATATACACTCAGTGCGTGTAAATTTTTTTTCCAAATTTAAGGGTGGTAAGTCTAAAATAAGCGATGGCTACTTCCACTCTTTTTGTTAAAGGTGTCCGACTGTCACAACCACATCTAAGGAATATTCCTTGTCACATCTCTATCTGTATGTCTTATGAATATTTTCATAACTTATATTTATGTCCATTAATATGGATAGAGGATATAATAATAAAATTAATTATTTTATTTATGACAAAGGTACATATATACTCCTAAAATATAATAAAAGGTACATATATATCCCTCGTTATAGTTTGGGTGCATTTATACCCTTTCCGTTAATATTTAGGTATGTATATACCCTTGAGCCTAACGGTTAGATACGCGTCCAAATCCTAACGGCTAATCTATTTTTTTTAATTTTATTTGACCCAAATATAAGATTAACCCACACTAAGCCCACACACCCGATCCAAACCCGACCCGTTACTATGAATAAAGAAACCCACTAAAAACAATCGATCTTTCTCACTCTCTCGCTTCTTTAAAAAAAAATGAAGTATCTTCAAATTTTTGATTCAATATTCATGTATATCTTTTTTCCCTCATCCAAACTTGTTCCTCATCTTTTCCAATCCAGTTTTTTCTTTCATTCTCTATACTTTGCTTGTTACTCAATGGTTCACGATTTCTAAGAACTTCACTCATCTGTACAATTGCAATGTGTGTATGATGCAAGAATGAGGTTGGAAAGCTGTGAAGAGTAGTACTTTAGGCTTTGGAGCATGAACCTGGTAGTTATGTTAGTTAGAAGCTTAAATAATTCAGCTCTAGTTTATTTACAATTTAGTCCCAATAGGTTTTAAGTTCAAGTTTTGATTATGTTGCAATTGCCAGCTATGTTTGAGTGATTTGGCACTTTAGGTCCACTGAAGGGCACTTAATTTTTAGTACTAGGAGAGCTAGCTGGAGCTTGTACTCCACTCTTTCTATTGGGTATTTAAGCATTGTACAGTCCTTGTTTTGGGCAATGAATAAGAATGCTTAGCTAAATATAGAATAGTTTTTTTTTTATCTTTATCTTATTTCCCTTTCACTGTTTTATTGCTTTTTACTGCTTCTTCTTCCTTAACTTACAATATTTGGTATCAGAGACATGCTAGACAGAATGACCGTGGAGCTAGCAAATTTCTCTATTAGGAAAACAGAATGGAGGAACAACATGAGAGATCTTTTGCTGAGCTTAAGGAATCCTTAGGTGTTGTACGAAGGCATGAGAAGGGAAAAGGAGTAGATGAAAATGAAGGGTTGGGTGAGATCTACACTCCTTCAGGTCAGCCAATGATTTGGGTTTCTGCATCTCGTTCAGGAGGTCTACCTACTATGGTGACACCTACTGGTTATCAGATGGGAATTGGGTCCTTACCTTAGTTCCAAACACCACCTGGACACCAAAACCCTACCACAGGAGCTGGATCTGCTGGTCAAAAGGGAGCTGGGATATCAGCTCCATATCAGGCTCCTACAGGAACTTCTAATTAGATGCATTATAGAGGCTATCAAGGACAAACACCGGTTGGGGTTGTGGAGGAATAGCAGCACAGACACCTGTTAATGGTCACTTTACTCATCCTTTGTCGAGATTATCCAAGATAGAGTTTCCAAGGTTTGATGGAGCAAGTCTCAGATCTTGAACTTACAAGGTAGACCAGTTTTTCTCTCTTGATGAAGTTTCCTACAACCAGAGGGTGAGAGTTGCTTCCCTACACTTTGATGGGTTGGCTATAGAATGGCATTTAGCTCTTACATCAGGAGTAGACAACACTTACCCTACCCCACTTAGGAGGAGTATATGTATGCTCTTATGGACATATTTGGGACTGAGTATGAAGATCCCATGGCTGAGCTTAAGACGGTGAGACAAACTGGATCTGTGAAGGATTACATAAATGAGTTTGATAAGATTATGACTAGACTTTCTATTTTACCTGAGTATGCTATCAGTGCCTTCATCACTAGCCTGAAGCCTGAGATAGGTTATACTGTTAAGAACCAGAGACCATTTTCTTTTCCTCAAGCTTATCAGTTGGCTAGGAACACTGAAGTTCAAGTCCAAGATCAGCTGAAGCTTACTAAACCAAATGTTTTTACTGGTGGTCCTCAATACAAGGAAAGCTCATATCAGTCTTTCCACAAAGGAGCTGGGACTAAGAAGGATTACTCTCAGACCAAGAAGAAAGCACCTCTGAACTTGAACAAAAACAACAGTAGGAAGTTAACTTCTGCTGAGATGAATGAGAGGAGACAGAAGGGATTATGTTTTTTTTGTGATAAAAAGTTCTTTTCCGAGCAAAAATATGGTGGTGCAAAGTCATTGTACTTGTTGGAGGTAGAGAAAGAAGGGGGAAGTAGTGAAGAGGACGTGGTGGAGGTGAATGACCTTAAGCAGAAAAAAGAGGAAGAACAAGGTGAAGTGTGTGAGATTTCAGTACATGTACTTCATGGAATTCCCACTTACCACACCCTGAGAGTGGAAGGGTATTGTCAAAGAGATTATTGCAGATCCTAATTGATCCTGGAAGCTCACATAATTTCATGGATGAAGGGCTATAGAGAAATGAAATGTGACATTTACACTGTTTGGTCACATGCCATTAATGCAGTTGATGGACATGACAGATACACTAAAGAGTTGTATGAATCCTTCTCTTGGATGTTGGATGGTGTCTTATACACTATGATTTTTTGTTGATACCCCTCAAATCATGTGATATAATCTTGGGGGTGCAGTGGTTACTTTCTTTAGGTGATCTGAAGATGAACTTTCAAGAATTAACTTTGGGCTTCCACTATCAAGGACAAGACTGTGTGTTGAAGGAAGTGGTAGACAAGGTTAAAATAGTGGAAGCTAAGAGGTTAGAGAAGATGGCTATAGGTGGAGGGTAGTTGTTATTGATCAGAGTGAGCCCAATAGGTGGAGAAGAGAGTTTAGAAACAGCAGTTCCAGAGGAAATTTTAGCCCTCACTGAGGAGTACCCTCAACTATTTGCTGAACCTAAAGGACTACCACCTTCAAAAGGGTATTTCGACCACAAGATATCTCTTGAAGCTGGTAGAAATCCTGTAAACATAAGACCATATAGGTATTCATCTGCACAGAAGGATGTTATTGACAAGTTAGTGGATGAGATGATGGAGCAAGGGATAATACAACCTAGTTTCAATTCCTATGCTTCCCCTGTGATGTTAGTGGGCAAGAAAAATGGCAGTTGGAAGTTGTGTGTAGACTATAGGGGGCTCAACAAGGCATCAATTAAAGATAAGTTTCCAATTCCAATTATAGAGGAGTTGCTCGAAGAATTGGGAGGCTCTAACATCTACTCTAAAATAGACTTGAGATCAGACTATCATCAAATAAAGATGACCAAGAAAGACATTGCAAAAACAACCTTTAGAGCACACGTAGGCTACTATGAGTACTTGGTTATGCCCTTTGGGCTATCTAATGCTCTCTCATGTTTCCAAGGCTTAATGAACTATGTGTTTAAGGAACATCTCAGGAAGTTTATTTTGGTGTTCTTTGATGACATCCTAGTGTTCAGCAAGAGCTTATCTGAACACTTGGAGCATCTCAGAATAATATTTGAGCTACTAGTGAAGCACAAGATATATGTAAGACAAGCTAAATGCTCATTTAGAGCTAAGAGAGTGAAGTATTTGGGCCATGTAATCTCAACTGAAGGAGTATCAACTGATTCAAAAAAGGTTGATGCAGTCAGAAGGTGGCCATTACCCAAAAATGTAACGGAGCTAAGAGGATTTCTTGGATTAGCAGGGTACTACAGGAGGTTTATTAGGCACTATGGGATCATCAGTAGGCCCTTCAATAATCAATTGAAGAAGGATGGGTTCCAATGGAATAAAAGAGCATCCCAAGTTTTTGAGGAGTTGAAGGATGCATTAACATCAGCACCTGTTCTAGCTTTACCTAACAATTCAGTTGTTTTCATTGTGGAAGCAGATGCATGTGATTATGGAATGAGAGTTGTACTAATGCAAGAAGGTCATCCTATAGCTTATCTTAGCAAGGTATTATCTAGAAGGCATCAAGGATTGTCTGCATATGACAAGGAACTTCTAGCATTAGTGCTAGCTGTAACTAAATGGGCACAGTACTTGACGGGAAAGAAGTTCATTGTTAAGATTGATCAAAAGGCATTAATGTTTTTATTGGATTAGAAGTTTTACACTGGTTCACAGATGAAATGGATTGCTAAATTAATGCAATTTCACTTTGAGATTCAGTATAAAAAGGAAAGGGAAAACAAGGTCGTGAATTCACTATCAAGAGTTCAATGAAGAGAAGTAGCATCCATGGTATTAACTCCTGGAATCACTGAGTTATTTGATAGGATTAGGTGTAGTTGGGATGAAGATCTTGTCATCAAGGAGCTTCTGAGGAAGATACAATCTCAGGAAGAGGGGGTTAAAGAGTTCACTTTTGTGAACCAGCAATTAAGAAGGAAGGGAAAGTTGGTTGTGGGGGCTAATCTAGCACTGAAAGAAGAAATTCTGTTGATATGGCATGCAAAACCTATTGGTGGTCACTCGAGGATTGAAAACACTTACAAGAAGATCTCAAGTTTATTCTATTGGAAGGGCTTGAAAGAAGATGTGACTAAATTTGTGAAGAGCTGTGCAACTTGCTAGAGAAGTAAGTTTGATAGTGCTCCTTATCCAGGCTTACTCCAACCATTGCAAATACCATCTACAACATAGGATAGTATGAGTATGAATTTCATAGATGGCTTACCTAAATCCATAGGTAAAACTACTATATTAGTGGTGGTTGATAGGCTTACCAAATATGGGCATTTTTTGGAAATCGCTCATCCATATATAATAAGTTCTATAGCTCAGCAGTACCTGGATCAAATCTTTAAGTTACATGGGATGCCAGAGAACATCATCAGTGACAGAGATCCAATATTTATGAGCAAGGTTTGGCAAGATTTGTTTGCAATGCAGGGTATGACTCTAAGTACCTCCACGGATTACCATCCTCAAACAGATGGGTAAACAGAGGTACTGAATAGAACAGTAGAAACCTATCTGAGGTGCTTTTGTGCTGACAGTAAAAAAGATTGGGTTAATTTTTTGTCACTTGCTGAACGGTGGTATAATACCACGTTTCAATCAGCTATCCAAACTACACCCTATGAAGCTTTTTATGGACAACCCTCACCAATTCACATCCCATATGTTCCAAGAGATGCAACAGAAGAAGAGGTGGACAGAAGTCTCATCACTAGAGAACTCAAGGTTGAGTTGCTTAAGTTTCACATCACTAGAGCTCAACAGAGAATGGTTTCCTTAGCTAATCAACACAGGACTGATAGACAATTTACAGAAGGTGATTGGGTGTATTTAAAGATTCAACCATACAGGCAGTTCACTATGTCCAACAAGCATTTCTCTAAGCTATCAGCTAAGTATTATGAACTGTGTCAGGTTTTGCAAAGGATAGGTCCAGTGGCTTACAAGTTATCCCTACCTTCTCAAGTGGCCATCCATCATACTTTTCATGTGTCTCAATTGAAACCTTGCTATGCAGTGCCTGATGATTTTAATTACCCCCCAATAGTGGATATATCTTCCCCTATTTCTGTGCAGCCTAAGAAAATTATTGAGAGAAGGATAATCAAGAGGGGAAACAAAGCTATTCCACAGGCTTTGGTGCAGTGGGATCAGCGGTTAAAAGAAGATGCAACATGGGAATATTATTCTACAATAAAGTTGAGGTTTTCAGATTTTGCTTCTTGAGGACAAGAAAGCTGTTAAGAAAAGAAGAATGATGCAAGAATGAGGTTGGAAAGCTGTGAAGAGTAGTACTTCAGGCTTTGGAGCATGAACCTGGTAGTTATGTTAGTTAGAAGCTTAAATAATTTAGCTCTAGTTTATTTACAATTTAGTCCCAATAAGTTTTAAGTTCAAGTTTCGATTATGTTGCAATTACCAGCTATGTTTGAGTGATTGGGCACTTTAGGTCCACTGAAGGGCACTTAATTTTTAGTACTAGGAGAGCCAGCTGGAGCTTGTACTCCACTCTTTCTATTGGCTATTTAAGCATTGTACAGTCCTTGTTTTGGGCAATGAATAAGAATACTTAGCTAAATATATAATAGTTGTTTTTTTGTCCTTATCTTATTCCCCTTTCACCGTTTTATTGTTGTTTACTGCTTCTTCTTCCTTAACGCATAACAGTGTAGTCTAGACAAAGTTGAAACTCAACAAGCCTGAACTCTAAACCATAGCTGGAAACACAAAAAAGGAAAACTGAGGGCACATCAAATAACTGAAACTTTTTTTTTCCCCTTTCTCAAATCCTTTCTACAAAGATAACCCCAACCTCTAAACCATAACTACTTCCGCAAAGAATAGATCTTTATACCTGCAGATTGTTTCTCTTCTGCAATCAAGGGCACATCAAATAATCTGTCAAAAGAACTATTCTCAGGCAACCCCAAAATACTGAAAATTTCAGTGAATAAAAATAAAGAATTTGATTTCCAGAACAAGGAAAGAATCTGGAACAAAATAACATATTGTCTACAAGATATCCATGTACAAGATATCCAAAAAAAATTTGTCTGCATTAGACCCAAAACAAACCCAAAACTATATCCAGAACAGTAGCAAAATCATTCACCAAACTAGACACCAAAACAGTTCCATTACATGTCAAAATAGTCATCAAAAGACACCCAAAGTGACAAGAGATTTACAGATACTTCATTTTTTTTAGAGAAGCGAGAGAGTGAGTGAGAAAGACCAATTGTTTTTAGTGGGTTTCTCCATTCATAGTAACGGGTCGGGTCTGAATCGGGTGTGTGGGATGGGTGTGGGTTAATCTTATATTTGAACTTTGTGTCAAATAAAATTAAAAAAAGTGGAAATTTCATAAATCCCAACATTTTAGAAGTAATTACATCCCATCCCATTTTTTAAATTAGTTTAGTCTTTCTCCCGTTTAATATACATTCTGTAAAAGACATATACATAACATGTAATGTATATTGTAATCTGTTAGAGTCCTAGAAAACAGAGAGTAATGGACATTCAACATTCATTGACGTAAATGGCGCAACTAATTTAATACGTGGATTACTGCATCCCATAAATCATATTTCATGAACGAAATTTTAAATTTTAAAAATCACAAATACCTAAAAACGCAAATCTAAAGCAACAACATAAATCAAAAATCAAATTTCATCTCTGTTTTTTGTTGTTTACTGAACAAAGCAAATTATTTTCAATTATTGAAGATGAATATTGCTATTCTTTTAAGGTACTCGAATAAATGGAGATATCAAATAGAACATGTGGATTATAAAAGTGAAGGAATTGTTGTTGCTGAATCAGTAAATTATATGAGGTTGATTTTGTCAATTGCTGATGAAATAAACATTGACGAAACTCGAAAAAATATTGATGTACGTTATGTTGTTGACGGGAATGATTCACCTTTTCATATCCGTAATGATAATAATGTACGATTGTATGTCGAGTTGAAAAAATCTCAACCGGCGTTCATGAAGTATCTGTTATGTATTTCAACAACAAAAAAATGTGAAGATGACATATTGTTTGATAGGGAAACAGGAGTTGTGGTTTGCCTGGAAGGTGTTGAATCTGATGCTTTGGCTTTATCTGTTGCTGAGACACAAAATGAGTATGCTTTGTATGTACCAGAGGTTGAAGATAACTTGATATGCCATAGCAAGAGTATTGATGTAAAGGTGAAACAGATGTATAAGGATAAAAATACGCTTGTTTCAGTGATGTCGAAATATAAAATGATTAATGGATTCAATGTTAGAGCAAAATGATCAGACAAAAAAAGATGAAATCGTATCTTTTTTATACTAAGCAATATGATATATAAAATCATTGAATGTTTTATATTATTTGTTTTTAATTAAAATATTATATATAGTTGCATGAACATGTGTATTTTTTTGTGCTAAAATTAAAATCTAAATACAAATTATCATTGTGACCTTTGCAATATCTGTTTGTTAGTATGTTGAAGTTATGTATGTCTATGTGAGGTAATGAATTTCAATTTACAATTTTTTTTTTGTATTTTATGAAAAACCATCGGATACATACAACAAAACTGATTACCATTTTCTTCTTTATTAATATTTCTGAGGTGCTTGGTTTAATATACATATAAGTTGCTATGTCTATGATTTTAATTCTTTATATTATCAGTTTTGGTAAGGGAAAACTGTTATGTATATTAAAACATATGCATGAATAGTTATGTATGTGTAAACATATACATAACTGGTAACATGTCAGTAGATATGTTATTTAATTCATAATCTGTATACTTCATCTTTAAAGTTTATTACGTGAATTATTAGATTGTATATAGCTTTCTTTGATGAAATATTATGCATGTCTATGCTTTATTATGATGAATTTGTAATAATTAAATTGTTAAAACTTATGAAATGATGCATAATATAATTATTTGAATAGTGTTTTTTATATTTCAGCTATGTACTCCTCTGTTACAATGAAAAATGTACGTGAAATTTAGAAGCATCTAGTTATAAAAAAACAGATGTTTTTATGATTCAGAAATTTAATCCAGAACATACATGCAATTTGAGGGATAGGGTACTGCAAAATATTTTGGTGACAACTTCTTTTGTATGTGAATTCACAGCTCCAAAACTAGTTAACTATAAGAGAAGGCACATACCGGGGGACATCATTGAAGAAATGAAAGCTGTATATGGTGTGGATATAAATTATATAAAAGCATGACATGCGAAGGAGCGTGCCATCGCTTTGCTGAGGGGCAGACCTGCGGATGGTTATAGACAGATGTCAAGATACATTTATATGTTAAAAAATGCATATCCTAATTCGCACGTTGCAATGCACAAATCATGGGATAATCGGTTCATATATTTGTTTATAGCATTGCATCTCATGATAAGGGGTTTTGAGTATTGTAGGCCTGTTGTTGTTATTGATGGTGCACATTTAAGTGGACCATATCAAGGCACTTTTGTCTTAGCAACTACTCTTGATGGTGCAGGTATGTGAAAAATCATACATCCCTGATTTTTGTTAAACATTCATTGTATTTCATATTTGATTTTTTTTTAAGTTATTGAAAAAAGTTTGTCAACTTTTTTTTTTTGTATTTAAAAAAAATAGAAAAAATTATATTTATTATCACGTACGTACTTATGTATATTCTAATATACATATGTTAACTATGTATATGTTAACATATACATATATGTATATGTTAACACATAAAATTTTTGTCTAGTAGACTTTCAAAAAATCTTGTTGTTCTTCTACTAATACAATTTTTACTTAATTTAGGATGCATATTACCACTTGCGTATGGAGTTGTGGATACTAAGAATGATAATTAATGGAGATGATTTTTCAATCAGTTCAAAGCTGCATTCGGTGAGCGTGAAAACATGTGTGTTGTATCTAATAGGAACGAAAGTATTATAAAAGCTGTCAGTGTCGTATATCCAAATTTTCCACATCTTGCGTGTATTTGGCATCTTTGAAAAATGTTTGTAGTTGCTTTCGTAAAAGTAAAGAAAGTATCAGTGATTTATTTTATTCAATGGCTAAATCTTATAGGAAAGATGATTTTGAATATTTGATGGCAAAGATTGAAAAAGTTGATCCGAGTGAAAAAATATTTACAAGAAGCTGGTTATGAAAAGTGGAGTAGATGTCATTCACCGGTAAATAGAGGTCGGATGATGACCTCGAATATTACTGAGTGTATTAATGGTTGTTTGATTGCCAATATATGGATTCTTAGAAGAAGTTCGAATATTATTTGATTTTTGGAACTGTAAGAATAGTGAAATAGCTTCTTATACAAGTACCACTTTGGGGCGTCGATTTGAAGAAATTCTTACTCTTAACGGTGTGAAAGCTTTGAGAATGACGGTATGTATAAGCTTTAACTTTTTTGAATGTGCATTTATATGTAGTATTTGTTTGACTGAAAATAAGTGTATTTAAATTTTTATTTCCAGTAAAAATTAATTGGTTGGAATTTTGTTATTTATTGTTTTGGTGAAGACTTCTTCAACATATATATATTCAATTTATGAATTTGGGAGAAGATACATTATTGATTTAAAAAATGGCTCATGCAACTGTGCGAGGTTTCAAATAGATCAAATCCCTTGTGCTCATGCTATAGCTGTATTGAAGTCTAAACATGTAAAAGAATTTGGAGATTACTGTTCAGAATACTACAAGCCAAACACATTGGTCAAGACATATGAGGTTCCAATTGTTTCAATGCCAGACAAGAAACACTGGGATGTTCCCAGCAGTGTAGATGAAGAAGAAGTGTTGCCACCATTATACAAAAGACTTCCAAGTAGACCGAAGAAGGGGAGAAAAAATAAATCAAGTGAAACACTTTCTTCAAGCACAAACCGTAGTGGACGATGCGACCATGAAGGGCACAATAGGTGTTCATGTAGTTTTTTTTCAGAGGAGAACTAGTTTATTGTTTTGCTATACTCTTGAAGAGTACCAACTTATTTATATCCCTGTTTTGTTTTCTTTTAAATAAATTATTATTTATTTTGATTTTAATTCTAGTGTTAATTTATTTTTATTATTTGTGATTTTTATGTATAGCCGGTGTATTTTCATAAGTGTTTTGAAATATTCTAGAGTAACACAGCTGTGTATATTATCTAACAATGGTTACCTGTATATCATAAAACGTACATAGCTCCAATGTAAAAACTGTGATGTGTATGTTTAATCTTTTTAAAAACTAAATTTTGAAAGTCACTTGTTATGTATTTTCTTTATAATGTTGAATTAACTTATTGTTTTGCTATACTTATGAAGAGAAATGAAATAACGTTGGAAACCAGTAGGTGGTACAGTTATGTATATTATATAACATACATAAATTGTATTTATAGCCTTTAACTCAGATATATATTTTATGTATATTATATATTAATTAATGTAGATCATTTAATCTACATAGCTCTATTATATAACGTTTAAGTTGTAAATGTAAACGTATAGTTGTAAACAAAAAATTTAAAAAATAAATGTTATGAGTTTTACATATAGTGTTTAATTCACTTACTTCTTTAATATATTTTTTGTTTCAATTAAATGTATACTTACGTATATTTTTCAACATTTATTAGTTAGTTATATAATGTAATATGTATATTATAATATATATACAGATTAAAATTAGGAGGTGTTGTGTATATTAAAACCTATAAAGACATTATATTTATTTATATTTAACATTATACAGTATTAACTGTGATGTATATTAAAAAAACAAATGTTATGAGTTTTACATATAGCGTTGAATTAACTTACTTCTTTAATATATATTCTTTTCAATTAAATGTATACTAATGTATATTTTTCAACATTTAGTAGTTAGTTATATAATGTAATAGGTATATTATAATATACACACAGATTAAATTTACGAGGTTTTTGTATATTAAAACATATACACACATTACATTTATGTATATTTTAAAATATACAGTATTAACTTTTATTGTTTACAATGTATATGAAAACATATACACACATAACATCCACAAATATAGGTAAATGTTGTCATATGCATCATTCATCAAAAACTGCATTCGGCATTGCTAAAAAATACATATGTCAAATAAAAAATTCATCATATTCATTAAAAAAAAATATTGTACTCTGCCTCACAAAACAACTAAAATAATTAAAACTTTGAAAATTTCTACCAAATTTCAGCAGAATACATTAAAAATCTTAACAATATTCTTCGATAAGACTACTCAATGCAAACTATTGCATTATCATCTGGAATTTGAATAATTCTTGACTTTGGTGTTGGAGGGTCATCATTTTCACTAACTTAACTTTTATTTGCTTTTTGAATACCATATTTTCGAAGTAGTGTGGCGTAACACATTTTATGGTATTCTGCTTCAAAACCATCAGAAGGCACGTTCATTTCTTCACTTAGGTATTCTGCATAACCAACAACAAAGACTCCACAATCCCTGTCATACGTACAAAAAATAATAGAAGTTATTAAGTAATACTTACTAGTAATGAAAAATACAAATACATTAATACATGTACAGTAACATTACAAATAAAAAGAATATATAAGTATACTTACATACTGTCGCATTCTTGTTGCATAATATATTGAACATACTCAACATCAAAGGGATGTTCATTTAAAATTTGTGTCGTTTGAGTAATCTTATCCCTATATGTTTCAAGATTAGGCCAATCTGTACGAGATGTTTCATCATAAAATTTTCTGTCGAAGAGGTAAGTTGGCAGCATCTTAGCCAACTTTTGAATCTCAGTAATTGATTCTGTATTTCTTCGTCTGGATAGTGAATCGTAGACACGTATGCGTCTATCCTTCAGGACAATAACAGCTAACACCCAGTGAAAATTATCATTGCAGTTGATAGGAACATACATCTCATCAACTTGGTGTCATGGCAAATTAGATGGCATGCAATATCCCGTGATTATATGTGTTGTTGCCTCTTCAATTAGAGCAACGCGAACAAAATCAGCATAATCTTGTTGTGTAGTCAGTAATGTATCTGTATCGTCTTCATAGTATATGGAGTATGTCTTGTCAATGTAGTTCTTAAAAAAATAGTTGGTTGTTGTGAACCTGTAATCTTGATCATTCCTTAATTTTGATTTCTTCCGCAAATGATAGAAAATGACATCAATATGCTACAAAAGAGGAGAAAAAATAAAACGAATTATGTGCTATATAATAAAAATCACATACTTCTAAGAATAGTGTTTGTAGACATACATCTAGATAATACATGCGTATGCATAAAATATGATGAAACCTGAGTATGCAAGAAAGTTCATAACTACATACATTCAGTGATGTATATTATTAAATATACATATTGATTATCAATTATTAACATACACTTCCATTAGCAATCTAACACATATATTAAGGTAGACATATACATATGTTGTTGTGTTATAATTGAGTTAACATATAGGTTATAATATACATAGATGATGTCTATCTACTTTAGTAGTGATGAATTTGTTAATATATACATAAACTTTTTTTGTGTGACCTGAGGATACTAGAATGAACATGACACAAAAATCAACAGTGATGTATATTATAACGTATATGTAGGTGTTGTCAAATGCCTAAACTGGTCATATAAAAAATGAACACATATACAGTGCAAAAGCATGATGTACATAAATTAGAAATTGAAGTAGTTGTTTAAGAGAAACATAGTTTATTTAAAAATTATTTAACACATACAAAATCTTCGAAGTAGATTAACACATATATACCATGCATGTATGTATTCAACATAAAAGAACAAGTAAAAACGAATGATTATCAAATTAAAAAGTTTAAATACCTCATTGTTCCAACACGTGTTCTTTTGAGACATCAAGTAAAATTATTTTTTTGTCCGTGCATGAGCAACCACAAAATCAATTTCATGAACTCCTAGCGAAGATGATTTTACTTTGTAGTGATCATCATCATATTTTATATAAAAAAAATTAAATTTGATATTATAAAAAAAAATATAGTACATTCATTGAGTGAAATAATTATTTTTAATTTCGATAAAAACTTACTTTTTAGCATGAAAATTCAATAATCCTTCCTCCACCCACTGTTTGAACTCTTCAATTACACTGCTTGACATAGTGTCAGATATTAGGAAACCATCAAAAGCGAATTGTTGTTTCTGCTTTTCGATCTAATCCTCAATTGCTTTAGAGCTAGAAGCATATTCTGTTGTGTATGGAGACTTGAAAACTTTGGATCTCATCCTGATTCTCTTAACAATCTTAGCAGGAGTTTTCGCAGCTTGATGAGCCGCGACAACAACATTAGGAAAATCAAGAGGAAGCTGACTATCAGAGATGTCGTGTTGGTTCACAATTGATTCTGCCGGTGGAACTACTTCTATAGGAACGTCATCAACTGGTGCTGCAAAAACTTTCAATATAGCATCTAAATCGACTTGAGACGATTTAGGAAGTGTGCTCGAATAATCAACCTAAGATTAAATTTGAAGTATGTATTGTTAAATTTGGTTTAACGCGAACATAGAAGTAGTTTCATGTGTGAAAATTAAGACATGCAGGGAGTAAAAAAAATTGATGAAGTTACCTGCATATTAGATGTTCCAACATTATCATTATCAGGTTTCTGATTTTCTACAGCTGCGACTAGATATTCCAATATGACAGGCCCAAAATCAGCACTAACTCCTTCAACATCCTTGAAAACATAACACAAAATATATACAAAAGTAGTTCATTATTTAGATTTAACTATAAGCGAAAAAAATAGTACATTTCTTACATATTTGACCTATGGATGAAAAAGAATGTCTTTATTTATTTACCATGTGATCATTATGGACATGCACAGTAGTAGATGTTCCAACATTGGTGTTGTCAGAATTGTGATTTACTACGAATTCTACAAGAGCATCTAGGATGGCAGTAGCATTATCCTCACTGCATCCTTTGACATACTACCAATCATAATGTAAAACATATACATAACTAAGTCAGTTCAATGTTTTAATTGTAAACGTTAAATTATGAGATCTTTAACCTGTGATTGTTGCTGTATGGGATTGCGGTTCCAATTAAAGTAGTGACCATCCATTGGATCATCAGCAGAGTATATGTCTGTTGATTTATTTGTCTCGTCAAAATTCTACGAATAAAAAATAATTATTGCTTTATATGTTAATTTTGTTCATAATTTGTGTTGTGTTGCCTATGTATATTATAATAATATACATATAATATAATACGTATACATTGTAACGTAAATATAACTGTCGTTAAACAACATTCAATTTGTATCAAATTCTAAGCTGGATAAAAATCATAAAATTAAAGAAGTAATGAAAAAGTAATATATGTAACGAAGTATGTATAATTATCACTTGTGAGTAAATACCTTTTTTCCTTTTTCTTTCAAGGTTTTAAAGATTTCAATATCTTCAACATCTTCTTTAGATGGTACGTTTCCTATTTTTTCTTCTCCCTCTTATTGATGGTGTTGAAATAAGTACAGCATATTCTTTAGAAAAAATTTAATAACATCAACGTGATCTAATAATAATGTATGTTTAAAAAAGTACCCCTTTTTGGATGCCTTCAATATTCTGCATGATATCCATGTCGTCTACTTGAGCTTGCGTTGATTTTTCTCCGATAGTTGAACCATCCAAAACATGAACCTTTATAGTTTGTTGTAGTAGATATATCAGATACTATGCCATTTCAGTCTAATATATATAGCTATAAAATACACATAGTATAAGTTGAGATTTTTTTGTGGACTTAACATAAAGCTTTTATGCATATTAGTTAAAATACATATCATTATTGTCAGCTATTATGCCACTACAACTATCAATTCGATGAGAAATATATAATATACATATCATGTTGTTGGTATATTATATACCACAATGTAACAATTTATGTATGTTATATTACAAACATTAAATGTATGTAATATACGTACCTATACACTACACATCATATTTATGAGTATAACTTATTATTATATTGTGTATTTTACTTAAAGTTGTTATGTATATTAATTAATATACATACCATAATTGGTAGATACTATACCATTACAACTATTAAATTCATGAGAAATAGTTAATATACATGGCATATTGTTTGTTTATTATATAACACAAAGTAAGCATTTTATGTATGTTATAAAATATTATACAAATAATAGTTAAATTACACATAATACAATTTTAATTCAGAATATGTATAAACGCACAAAATTGAATAAAAAAGAAATACAAAATCATGAATTGTATAAGTTAAATCATTTTTGGTGTACCTTTTCATTTTTTTGGCTATGATGTTTCACTAATTGGATGAGTTCGGCATGTTTATCCATTTTTTCATTTGAGTCATGATGTTGTTTGACTATTAGATCATGAAGACAATTAATTTTTGTGTCAACCTGCATGTCAAAAATGAACTTACATAAGACTATATGTTGATGAAAGTTGAATTTTGTGTATACCAGCATGTCAAAAGCTAAAGAAAGTTGACTATTAGATATGAATGAACTTACATATGATTGCAAAAATAACTTTATATCATCCCACTTTCCATCAGAATTGTCCTGACAAATTGACTTGAGTGATGATGATGGAGTTGTCTTTTCGGCATGAACATGCTCTGAACCTGAAGAAGCTGTTTTTTTGGATTGGCACAGTTCTTGTTGAAACAAAAGATGGTGTTTTCTAACTTACTCCTCGGCAGTTGTGGAATCAAAACGAACTGTTTTTCGCTTCTTAGTCGGATGAGACGTTGAAGCATCATTAATCAAACCTGCCTTCTTGAGAATTTCTGTAGGAGAGACCGTAATAAATTTCTCAAAACCTTGTATATCGAGGTCCACTTGTGACTGTACATCGCCAACAGGTCTTTTATCAAAACAATCTACAGCAATTTCTGGAGGAAATCCACTTTCAGCTTCTTTTAATTGAAATCCCTCAATCATTTACAAATCAAGACTTTGTACTTCTTCATCAGTTGGTCATCTATTGTTGTATACTAACTGTTAAACAATAAAAAATAGCAATATTAGTAGTCTGTTAAAGTAAGCACGTTGAAAATTAAAACTAAGATCGAAATAATATACATCCTACTTACCTTGTTGAACATACCAGCCATAAATTTCTCGTACTTAACTTTGATTCCACCCACCTGCCAGTTGAAAATTTGGGGAATTACATTTTCCACCCGCTCGGCTATTGTACTGTCTACCTCAGAACAATATTCATACATCCAAACATTCAACACGTGAGGCATTCCCCTCATCGAGTATAACTGTTTTGCAACAAAAAAATTCTGTCTCCACAATGCGATAAGCTTTTCAAATGAACTCTTCCCCCATGAAAATTGTTCGTAAGTATCATTCTCAACCATCACAAAATCCGATTTGCTAATTGTAGAATCACGTACTTGTGAATACAGAAAGGTGTGAATAAAATAAATTATTGACATATTCAGAGCATCAGAATTGTTTTCAAAGTTTCCTAACTTGAATCGCTCTATAAAGAGACTCTTTTTGACAAAACTCTTAGATCTTGAAAAATACTTCGTCAATAATGCGGACTTTGATGTAACAGAAAAGAGGTGCTCCTCGATGTTTCTCGAACATTTAAGACCGGATATAATGGCATACTCAATAATAGTAAACTTGAGTGTGGTTCCTTGCACGTAAATGTGTATTTCATCCGGATTGTCTTTTTCTATCTCGAGCATGAGTAAGCATTTGGATAATTGATCCTGATAATTACAATTCGGGATGTCTAGGAATGAACCAAAAATTATTTACCGGAACAGATTTAGAACTTCTTCACCAAGACAATTTTTTATTTCTTCTTCAAATTTTCGATTGCAATAACTATCGAAATGCAACGAATGTGCAGGGACCTTTCTTATCCTGTATTTCATACCCTATTGAGAAAGAAACAACACATGATATGTGAGCATGTGTTTTCAAATGAAAATAACACTAAACTTATGTATATTACTAACATATACATAAAATTGACTTGTGAGAAGTATTGATTCTAAAACACAGAAAACAATATATCATCAGTGATGTATATGTCAACATATACATAGTTGATATCCATTATGTATATGCAGTTCACATCACAGTAGTTGTCTACCAACATATTGAAGTTTATGTATATATTATTCATAGACATATGGCATGTTCAGTGCATCAAACTAAAATAACAAAACACAAACTATATAAAACACTAAAATAACAAAACATATATATGTCAATATGAGCATGCATTGTAAAATTAAATACTAAACTTATGTATATTACTATCATATACATAAAATTGTGTTGAGAGAATTATTGGTTCAAAAACACAACAAACAAAATATCAGAAGTGATGTATATGTCAACATATACATACCTAATATCCATTATCTTAAATACCTCTTCAAAAAATATACACATATACATAGAAAAATATGATGTATATACAGTACACAACGCAGTATTAGGTTTGTAAAAACTAACTTATGTATATGTGCTGAGTAATGTATGTGTAACACATACATATGAATTTACATAAACCCAATATTCATTTATGTATATGTGCTGAGTAATGTATGTGTAACACATACATACGAATTTATGTAAACCCAATATTCATTTATGTATATTAAAATATATAGATCACTGTATTTCAAACAAAAAGCTCACCACAAATTTATATACCCAACATATACAAAAACGAAAAAATTATATATACCTTAGGAAGACATGGACGTCCAGAATCATCTCTTTTGGATAATCTTGATGATTTTTCAACTGTTTTTTTTTTGACTTCTCAGCAGCAGATTTTCTAATTTCTTTCATCTTGTTGGGGTCGTTACGAAATTTAGATCTGTTTTCAACAAAGTTAGGTTCCTCGTAGTCAAAAACTCTGGGAACGAACCCAACTACTGCATTTGTATCTAACTGAGTTAATCCTAAGCTAAAAGAAGGAGAATCCTCCATTAACAAAGTACAAATATGTTTATTTCTACTTCAAATGGACGATTTTGAAACAAAAAAGGAACAATAATGATATAACAACCAAAATTTGTTAAATTAAAACCCAAAAAAAAACTTAATAAGAACATGCAACAATTTATTCTTTCGAAAAATCACAAAATTGAATTAAGGAGAATGCTCCATTAACAAAGTACTAAGTTGTTAATATCGTACTTCAAATGGACGATTTCAAAAAATTTGTTAAAGAAGAAATCCCAAAAAACACTTAATAAGAACATGCAATAATTACTTCATTCAAAAATTCTCAAAAATCGGTTCAGTAAATGATGAACAAAAAATACTAACCTCAACACTTAAAAGTCAGAATAATCAATGGAGATTAAGATAAAATATAATGCTGTAAGTTGGAGCCAAGTACAATTGTATTCAAAATGGTAACTGATGCTTTATTTTAGGAGAGTTTTAAGGGTGAAAAACGGTGAAAGAATACATCTTACTTATGTATATTTGCTTTTAGAGAGAGAAACACCAAAAATGATATTTTTGTAATAAGTTTGAGAAGTTGGGATTTTTTGTAATTAATGAAAGATAAGTTGTGTTATTTTGTAATTTTTAGTTAAAAAAAAATAGGTTAGCCGTTAGGATTTGGACACGTGTCCAACCGTTAGGTTAAGGGGTATATACATACCTAAACATTAACGGAAAAGGTATAAATGCACCCAAACTATAACGAAGGGTATATATATACCTTTTAGTATAGTTCAGGAGTATATATGTACCTTTGCCGTAAATAAAATAATTAATTTTATTATTTTATCCTTTGTCCATATTAATGGACATAAATATAAGTTATGAAAAAATTCATAAGACATACAAATAGATATTATTGAGGCTACCAAAGAGTATATTATTTGCAGGGTAAAATCAAAAAATGTTAATTAGAATTATCTTGATTTAGTAAGTGATCAAATAACTTGGTACATATGGGTTTTAGCAAGATGACGAACTAATGTGGAACGAAGGGAATATTAGTTTTAAGGGCAAATTATATATACCACACCTTAACTTGCCATTATTACTTTAAATTGCAATCCTACAAAATACTTTCTTCATTTGCTTTTACTTGTCACTATTTTCTTAATTGATTTCTATTTTACTTGTCATTTTTGACATATCAAGAAAAGACAAAAGTTTTTTTTTCTTCTATTTTACCCATAACACTAATTGTTTATTCTCCAAATTATTTTCAAAATATATTACGTTAACTATCAATTAATAAGAATAGTATGATCAAATAGTAATATATCAATCATTATTTTTTTAATGTGTGTGCCATGTGAAAAAGTGACAAGTAAAAGCGAACGAATAAAATAATTACAGGAATTACTTTTTTTTTACTTTCTCTCTCTAAACATCTAAATACGTCATATCAACTTTGTTTACTCGAATTCATGCATACACACAAATTCACAATAGAATTATCTCCTTCCCCCCATCAACCAACAATTACCTCCTCCATCGATTTCCTCCATTATCACCCCCGTTCCATCACTTCTTTGATTATTCTATTCAATTGACACAACGACCATTCTACCCCTCCCTCAAACGCACAACCATTTTTACAATTTTGAATCATCAATAAATATACTCATGCATACCAATCAGAGGCGGAGTCAGGATTTCAATTAACGGGTTCAATATTTGAAGAAAACCTAATTGGAGGGAGTCAACACCTATTATAAATACATAAAAATAATTTTAATCATGTATAAATGATATATTTTTTCGTCAAAGGGGTTCGAAAGAGCCCCTATCAAAGGGCTGGCTCAGCCCCTAATACCACCACCCATTAATTTCTACATTCATTAAATTTTAATATTGATGGCTGGTTTTTGTTGCTTCTGACAGCGACGATGATGTCGTTGGTTATTTTCATTGGAGCTACATCGGAGTTTGTTCTAAACATCAGAGTTTCATCATTGTTGAGCGACAGTGAGCTGATTGTTAATGATGTTTTAGTGGTGAAATTCAACAGATCGTAAATCATGATAGTGGTAATGTGGGTTGTAGCGGTCGTTTTTGGGTGGTTGATGACCGGAGTTTACCAGTAAGATTGATGTATTGTCACGGTCCAAATTTGAGATCGTGATGAAACCTATACCACCCATCGTGATAGGTAAGTTAAGAACCCAATTCTAAAAACAATATCCCAAACCTAATCAAAAGGAAATAAGAACATAACCAATTCGAATAATCTCATAAGTAGATTAATAGGCCAATAAAATTAAAACATAGATAATTTCAGGTCTGAAAGTCACCAATACAAAAACCAAACGAAAGTTTAAGTATTTCAAAATGCGAAAAAAGTATAAAGATAAGGCTGAAGGAGGTTTTAGAAGTCTCTAAAGCCAATAGCATAGCTACCTCAAATTTCCAATGATGTTAACAAGGAAGAAACCACAAGAATCAATGCCCAGAGATCGTCAGATCTGCACCTGTACGTAAGGTGTATAAAAAGTAAGAGTGAGTAGGGAACCACGTGTACTAAGCCAGCATCGTCGACCAATCCTAATTCAAAGTGGTGACAAGAAACACCACGTTAACCATCTAAAAATAATCATACAACCTGCACTCAGGAAAGCCACCATATTCTATCTGAATAATCAAGTCTAACAGACATAACGATATCATAACATAGTCCAAGAAGTCCTCAATACAATGAAACAAGTAACACATATACAATAAGTACAAGGTCAATAAATACACCTTAACCAATCTGAACCAAAATGAATCAATGCAGTGTGATGCAATGCATATGATGTGTACATATCTACCGAACAATTGCTTCAAGGTCAGAACCCATGGGGGACTCACAAGATCCATGTACTATGCAAGCGTGCACTTCGATCTCAATAAATATATTGTGTAGGCGTGCACTCCGATCTCAATAAATATATTGTGCAGGAGTGCACTCCAATCCTTGCATGACGTGTATGCGTGCAACTCCGATCCCAAAGCAACAATGATGTTAATCATAGAATTTTAAGTCTTATGTCGAATAAACATCAATTCCAAAATCAACTCAACTTATCAAGTGAGAGTATTTTTATTAGCTAGCTTTTTCAACAAATTCATTTACCATAGCAAATCAGTCCACCGGGCTAGCAAATAGGGAAAAACAGTTCAAAACATACAATTAACTTATTTTATCTCCTCAAATAATACGGGTACCCGCATGATGCTTGTCACAATCACTTATACGGGACCCCCAATTTTCATTACTTCCATTAAACATAACTAACAAATAAGCACTTTGAAAAAGAGCCTAGAGAAAGTCTCAACTTGCCTCAAATTACCACCCAAGCATCAATTTATAAGCTTGCCTTTTCGTAGAGTCTTCGAACTGTCAAAATCTGTTTCAAATACATAATTTCCATAAAATACGAATCTAATAACATCCATTTTATAAATTCTTGCTCTAAAAACCTAGGCCAATAACTTAATTTATATCTATAATCTATAATATATTAAAAGTGTGAAGGGTCTTAGAAATATTGTTTGAATTTTTGTTTTAAATAAAATTATTTTTCACTATTTTTTCTAATATTTAAGATTTAACAATTAATTAAATAAATTTATAGTAAAATCTCTTCTTATTAGAAGTCATCAAAATTAATGATAATTAATATTTTTTAAAATACTTTAAGAATTTTAAAATAGTAAATTTTAATTTTAAAAAAATTAAAAATAAATAAAATTATTCAATTTTAAATAATTAAATATTGCACATAAGATTAAACCAAAGTATCAAAAGTGGTAACATTCCATAGGAAAACTTCTATTTGAAAGTAACCAACAGTGGCGTGCGCCACTTTCAATTCACCGAAACATGATTTTCATGCCAATTTCACACACAAGAAAAAACAAAATTACTGTAAATATTGGTGAAAGTCAACTTTGTCAATAAAGGTTAATAATAATAAAATAATGCTAATGTACCATTTACAAAATAATTGTTAAACGGACCACAGACCCACTTTCTTTTTCATTGCACCAATTGAACTTGAACACTACCTTTTCCATTTTTTTCTTTCAAGCTAATCAGGCGTACATGTTTTGGACGTGATACAATTATTTAGATTTATTAATTATATAAGGTTATATTTATTTATGATAAGCTGAGTATAATTCTCAATATTTGCTAATTATTTTTTATGAATTGAATAAAAAAATTTTATGGACAATTGTATCTTGCTTTTGAAGTTATCAATAAAATATTTTAAATACTGAAAGTTAAAATTATTGATAAAGTTAAAAATGAAGATTGTGGTATCAATTAAGTTCAAATTATTTTTTTAAAAAAACTTTTTTGATTATTGAGAGTTAAATTCTTAGGCATAAACTAAATATAAAGAACTAATAGATTTTCGAGGTTTATTTTGATGAATTTAATTTTTTTCTTTAATTAAATTAAAACAAGCATAAATTATCATATTGACTAAATTAACTTCTTGCCACGTGAAATTATGAATAAAATTAAGACTTCATAAATATCTAAGGAAATACATATCTATTTATAGTTATATAATATATGTTTATAAACTCATAAAAATATTAATGTTTTTCAATTTATGATCTTTGTGAGTTATAATTATTTTATATATTTAATCATATTATTATATAAAATATTAATTTACTTGAGTTTGGGTCCGGACTTAGCACGACCTTATTAAACTAGTAACTATATATAAGAGAAAATCTTATATTTTGATATTCTTCACAGATTTTTTGGTGCAATTAGATTGCCACACATATCTATTGTCTTTTCCATACATATCATCACATTTTTTTGGTAACTAACATGATTTTATCAATCACCAAAGTAATAATTATAGATCAAAACATAACTTACAAACTCAGCTGGCTATACTCAAAGAAAAAGGAAAGACAAGGATCCTAATCAACCAATTAGAAGAAAACAAAGGACCACTCGAGGCAATAGTCAAGCTAGCCAAAAATGAAAATTATGCAGAAGAGTACTGATTGTTGGTTTATCTCTAGTAATGTAGGTGTGGGCTAATTCTTTTGCAAGGCTGTCACATGTCCTCTGTTTTTCCTCAAATATTCTTCGGTTTCTTTCAATCCAGAGAGAGTGTACACATTTAACAAAGACAAGTTTGAAGATTATATTCTTGCTTCTTGAGATTTTCCTTTAGCATTCTTTACGACCCACGTTGTATAGTCCTCCCATGTACTTATAGTGATTGCATCTTTATGTATCTAGCGAAGCACCCGAGTCCAGAGGGTCTTGCAAAAGGGCAAGAAAGGAAAAGATGATCCTTAGTTTCATCTTGCATTAGACATAGAACATAAGTAGGAGAAATTTTGAGACTCCATTTAAGAAGTCTGTCCATAGTTAGTAATATCCCATGAAAATGAAGCCACATAGTAAATTTTGCCTTGATCGTGCATCATACTCAAACATCAAGCATTTCCAAGGCGTAGATGGTTCAACAGGAAGGAGAGCATGGTAGAAATGTTTGATGAGGTTATGAGAGAAAGTTGAAACCTGACAAACTAAAGCAACAATGTCTCTAGCAGATATGATTTGTTTGATCATCCAAGATGCCTTAGGAACCTCATTGAAAAGTCTGTCTTTTATATAGCATGTATGAACCCATCTCACCCATTTGTCCGCTTTATTGTCTACATCTTGCAATAACAATTTTGTTCCAGAATCTCTAGTTAATCAGATTTAGTCCTCCTGTGGCAATAGGTGAGCAAACCTTATCCCATGCTACTAATGCCTTTTTAGTGATTGTGTTTGCCCCATACCACATATAACTCTGACAATACGCATCAATCACTTTGACAACTTTAGTAGGAATTGTAAAGAATTGAGCCCAATAGGCCTGCATGCCAAACAACACGGATTGAATCATTTGT
This sequence comes from Capsicum annuum, assembly GCF_002878395.1. Classification (NCBI taxonomy): domain Eukaryota; kingdom Viridiplantae; phylum Streptophyta; class Magnoliopsida; order Solanales; family Solanaceae; genus Capsicum; species Capsicum annuum. The sequence goes on from NC_061112.1 coordinate 144,775,345, forward strand.
TCTCGCTTATTATTCTATTATTTTCTATTTGGACCCTTGTAATTGAATGAGACACAGTAGTAATTTATTTTTTTAATAAATCTCACCTTGTTTCTTTTTATTTATTTCTTATATTGAAATTAATTACTTTTTACTTATTAATTTTAGTAAAGCACGAAAGATTTTTACATTTTTTTATACTTCCTCCGTCTCATTTTACTCGTCTCAATTTGGCATTGCATATTGATTAAGAAAAATAATTAATAACATACCTACTTTACCATCGCATCCCTATTAAATTATGTTTACATTTTAATTTGGAGAAAAAAATAATTAATACTAAGGGTAAAAAAGAAAAGAAAAAGTTGTCTTGTCTTGATTAATGAAAAATGACAAGTAAAATAAAAAATTAAATTAAGAAATCTTAGACGAGTAAAATGGGATGAAGGAAGTATCATTTTTATTATTAAGTAACTGTATATGTCACACCCCTTTTTAACTCCAAGAAAAATTATTTTTATGGGTTTCGAAAGGATTTTATTTATTAAAGTGACAAAAATGAGGATTTATTTCGAAAAAGAATTATTTATATTTTTTATTCAGAGTCGTCACTTGACATAATCCGGTGTGCCAAGTCACCTTTGGAGAATCCTTTTCGAAATGATTTGACTCTTTACAAAACTGGTTTGCGACAAAGATTCCGGCTAAGAAATTCTGTTGACCGAGGGGAAGGTGTTAGGCATCCCTCGATCCCATGGTTCGCCCACGGTCGCTTGGTGGAGCATATCAGCTAATTTGACATTACAAATGTATAAACCACACAAAAACACATAAACAATCAATCAAACACGAAACAAAACAAATCCAAAATATAGTGTTCAGTCCAATTATACAGTTCAAAATAAAAAATGCGAAAAAATAAATCCTATTCTAACCTACACTAATCCTAAACTATGCTCCAGTGCTTTACCTGATGCCTCGATCCTTCGTCACGGGCGTCTTCCGAGTACAAAATACCGCGGGGCATTTCCCGGCGAATAAACACAAATATCTCAGGGCATTTTCCGCCAAATAATACATTTGATCCAAAAGCAATAAAACCAAGCCATTCAACACATGTTTCGAGCATTCAACATTCCACAATTCCTAAAACTTGCCAACCCGAACCTACTATTTGCCTACCCAACTCGATCTATCATGGCACTATCACGATCGACGACGTCAATGAATCAAAACAACAAAAAAATTAAAATTAATCCTAATTAAGATTAGCAATTTTTCAATTCCGCTCCAAATTCATTCTCAACCAATGATTAACACATGCATCGATTATCAATTCATTTTTCAACATTCAAATCCAACATCAACCAATACACAATCAAGATTCAAACATACCAACACATAAATCATTCACGATTACGTAAAAATTAAAAAAAGAGGAGATAGAATTGGACCTCAGTGCTTTCAAAAATCGATGTATTATTTCGATTAACCTGGTAGAATCCGCATCCAAAATCCTCGAACAAAACCCTCCATCACGATCAAGAATCCAACTCGGTATCAAGAAAGTGAACCCAAAACTGATTACGGTGAATTGATTGGGACGAAACAGAATCTAAATCCAAAAATCAGTTCAAAGACAGATGAGCCAAGACCAAAATTGCAACAGAGTAAATCGAACCCGTCAAAATTCTCAGCAAACAAACTCACAACTTGAACAAAAAACCCCCAAAAACCCGAACTTACCCAAACAATCCCACTGAACCTTTTCGATTTTTATCTTTTTCCGATGAAAGTTGACCAGAATAAAATGAAACGACTCAAAGTTTTATGGATTAGACGGCTGACTTACTTTTCGACGAGATTCAGATGGAAAATCGGGATCGGTATTAACTTCTTGATGCGAGCATGGTTGGAACGAGATTAGCGGAGCTTTCTCGGTGGCAATTCTAGTGAGTCACCAGCGAGAGCTTTGTCGGAAAGCAGTCCAATTGCCTCTCTGTCTCTCTCTCAATCTCTCTGGTTTGCTTAAATCTCTCTTACCTTCAACGATTTCTCACAGTTTCTCTTTTAACTCTCTATGCCTCTCTCCATCTCTTACTCTCACTCTCCTCTCTTCCTCTTACTGTGTGTATTTTTTGAGTTTTCAGTGAGCTGGTGAAAATGCTATGCCAGTGGAATTGGGGATTTTGTGGTGATCAGTGAATAAGAAAAGGAAAAAAATGGCGCGGTGTGTTCTATGTTGAGAAAAAAAAGAATCCAGTGGTGTGTATATTCTGTGTATATGGATTGGTCAAGAAGAAAAGAAAATCCCCTGTACCTGTGTGTTTTTGGAAAAATGGATAAGAAGTCCAAAGAGAAAGGAAAAAAAGGCCTCCCCTAATCTATTCCAGTGAATGGAAATTATATTGATGGAATGTGGGGTCCATGAGTGAGGTGTCTATTTTGATTGGGTAAGTTATTAGGATGAGGTGTAAAGTTGGTTAGGATAGAATTAAAACAAGATAAAATTTGTTAAGGATTATGTTAAGGGTTGTTATTATTTTTTTGTAGGGTATAATTATATGGATGAGGGTGTACAATAAAGTGAGGTAAAAATGAATAAAATTAGACTTGGGAGGGATAAAATTAGGTATCTACGACATGCCCCCTTTGAATGTAAACATGAAGTGTTTTCAAACAAAGAAGTAGACAACGAGATAAAATTTTGTCCCAACTATTATTCAAAAAGAATGAAATAGAAAGAAGGAGGAAAACCAAGTCTTGACTTTGGAAATCATACTTATCCCTAGTTATGGGGGAATCAAGTCACAGGTATCCCAAGGACTGAAAGAAGAGGGACTATACCGAGTTGGAGAGTCGAGCGAGGTTCTGTCGAGGTTCCGATCTGCGGCTCTGTCATTACATCAAAACAAAAATTACAAGTTAAAACATAAATGAAATTACAAAAGTCCTCTCTATGCGGTTTCTTTTGGACTTTTGACTTGAGTTTTATCACCCTATTCTTCAGGTGGGCTCCTGACTTGCAATTTCTTTAACTTGTTGCCTGACTTTTAATTTCTTCATTTTGTTATTTGACATTCCATTTATTCGCCTTGTGCTTCGGGCGGGCTCCAATTTTGCTTGAGTTATCAAAACAAGGAAGTGCGTCTCCTCACAAATGCCGCTTGAATTATCCAAACAAGGAAGTGCGTCTCCTTACAGATATTGCTTGAATTACCAAAACAAGGAAGTGCATCTCCTTACAAATGCCGATTGAATTACCTAAATACGGAAGTGCGTCTCCTTACAAATGCCACTTGAATTACCGAAATAAGAAAGTACATCTCCTTACCAATGTCACTTGCATTACCTAAACAAGGAAGTGCGTCTCCTTACAAATGCCGGATGAATTACCCAAATAAGGAAGTGCGTCTCCTTACAAATGTTGCTAGAAATACCCAAACAGGAAAGTGTGTCTCCTTACCAATGCCTCTTGAATTACCAAAATAAGAAAATACGTCTCCTTACCAATGCCGCTCAAATTAACAAAACAAGGAAGTGTGTCTCCTAACAAATATCTCTTGAATTACCCAAACAAGGAAATGTGTCTCCTTACCAATGCCGCTTGAATTATCCAAACAAGGAAGTGTGTCTCCTAACAAATATCTCTTGAATTACTCAAACAAGAAAATGTGTCTCCTTATCAATGCCGCTTGAATTAAACAAACAAGGAAGTGTGTCTTCTCACCAATGTTGCTTGAATTACCCAAACATGAAAGTGTGTCTCCTCACAAATGTCAATTGAATTTCCCAAATAAGAAAGTGTGTCTCCTCACAAATGCTGCTTGAATTGCCCAAACAGGAAAGTACGTCTCCTTACAAATGTCTCTTGAATTACCCAAACAAGGAAGTGCATCTCCTTATAAATGTCGCTTGAATTACCAAAATAAGAAAGTGCATCTTCTTACAAATGTTGCTTAAATTGTCCAAACAAGGAAGTGTGTTCCCTTACAAATATTGCTTGAATCACCCAAACAAGGAAGTACGTCTCCTTACGAATGTTGCTTGAATTACCAAAATAAGGAAGTGTGTCTCCTAGAGATATTGGATTATAAGTTTTACCATGGCTTTGAATACCAAATCTGTGCAACAACATTGCCTCTTGTATTTGTAAAAGTGAGAATATTATGGCCTTTGAAGTTTACGCTTTGAAATCCTTGATTCGAAGGTAGCATGCGTTCCTGTTTCATACAAAGAAAACTTGTTAGTTTAAAACATGGTGGCTGGTTTGTGGCTTTGGCTTTTGGCAATTGTTCTTGCCCCCGTCACATTTAACCTTGCTTCCAACCGTTACATATATCATTGACTTAATGCATCATTGATCCAAACTCAGATTATTAAGAATGACAATGAAACAAACACCGTATCTTTGCTTTGCCATGCTCTTCAGATAAACCCTTTGACCTTTGGTATTTCCATGAGTTCCCAGACTTGTCTGTTAACAAAACTTTCTATATACCTTATTTCAGCTCACAATCATGTCTCTTTCATGTGTTGGCCTTTTGTCTCGCTTTTTGCAATTGAAGAAGCTGGTAGTCAGTTTTAAAATCTTTTCTCACTTATTTTGATATGGACTTAACTCAAAGACAGGAGAAAAATGACAATAATTTTTATTTTATTTGGGTAATTGAATCAAGAAAATAAAAATAAAAATATAACTAAAGAGAAGAAAAAAAAAACAATGAATGTCCCCATTGAAAAAGATGAAAGAAAAATTATCTGAAAATAATAGTCAACTCTAATGATTATGACATGCATTTTGAATTAAGCTATCTGATCTTTCCATCCAAACTTTCTACCAATTGTTGTTGAGTTAATGGACTTGAAACTAAGTTGTTTCCTTAGGTCAATTGCATTTAAGACCTCATTCAGCTAGTGACACCTTGAAGGGCTTTCACCAACAAGCCTCTCTCATTTTTTTTTCTCAGTTCACCATTGTCTTATGGTTTCTGTGAGGATTTTTCACCAATAGGACTCTCTTATTTCCATTTGTCTCAACTCACTGTCGTCTTACAGTGCCCGTGAGGGTTTTCACCGATAAGACTCTCTCATTGTTATCTCTCTCAGCTTATCATCATCTTACGGTGCCCGTGAGGATTTTCACCGATAAAACTCTCTCATTTTTATTTCTCTCCTGATTCCTTATGCTGAGAAATACAAGTATTTTCCAAAATGAGTCATCACATCCTTTGCATGCTTAGCCTTAACATTCTCAAAGATTGATCTGAAGGTCTTTCTTTGGTTGTAACTTGGCTTTTGGATAAGGTTAGAAAGAAAGGATGACATGAAGCCCAAACGACACTTGAAGTAGGATGGGACTTACAACTTTTGGAATCGACTCAAACAACGAGGATTAACTCATGCCCCAGTTTCTTTTGGATAGGTGACTCTAAATTTTTTATTTGGTTAGACCGATCCCAGAGTAGGGCAGCCTATGTATTTCACCCCCGAGAGAGGAGAATCAGGTCACGCATAGTTCTGGTGGTTTTTTTTGCTTAATTCTAATTTCTTTTCTTTTGACCTTTTTTCTTTGTGATTTTCCTGACTCTAATTTCCTGACACTCTTTTCTTCCTTCGTGGACACATTTTTCTCTCTTTTTTTTTTGAAACTTTCTAACTTTATTCTCTTACTCGATACCTTTCTTTTGAGCTTTGCTGACTCTATCTTGATTTCAAAAGAGGGGTATGAAAGAAAATAGGACTAAAGCTCAAATGGGGTAGACAAAGGATGACATAATATTTGGATAACAGAATGAAATGCCTTCGTCATATCAATCCTTGAAAATGCCAGTACATAACATGCAATTTGAAAGTTGGAGATGAAGATCATGTGTGACATCTTTTACAACATTAACTTTGACTGAGTCTGTGCGTCGCTTCTTCTTCTGTGCTTTTCTAGCATACAACTCCAACTTTGTTGTACATTCCTTATATTGAATGACTCATGATTTTGTGGAGCTGATTTTCTTTCCGTCCCTCTTGATATAGGATCACGCATCTACTGTTTGACCTAATTGAGGCACGCCTTACAATTGATGATCGAGTTATTCTTGTGATTCTCAAAATAAATGGCCTTAATTTTCAAAGAAGGCTTGAACTTGTCACTAAATTTCTGAGCACTCTATATATTTTCTCAGATGCTCTCTTTTTCTAACTTTAAACCTCGGATTCAATGTTAATGCTTAAACTAGATTTTAAGATCTGGCTGAAAATTCCGTTAGCATGTTATATCACTAGAGTCAACATAAAATGTACTATGAAAAGAAAACAAAAAAAACATATTTAAAACACAAAGGAAAAAGGGACACTCTATTTAAATAAAATGAAAGATAGAAGGGTTTGAATATAATGACAAATGGACAAAACAAGATAGATCCCGAACTACAACCCTGAAATAATTCGGATAACAGAAAATAAAACAAAATAAACTACCAGACCTCTTTCTAAAAGGGAGAGGGGTGACTTCTCAATCGCTCAGCCTGACATCCTAACCACTGGTTTGCATATTAGCATGACTAGAACTTCCACAACGATCAGACACATTCCCTTCAACAATTAAGTTTTGGGTCCTCATGTTTAACTCATTGCTTCCCAAATTTCAACATCTCAAAGATTGGAGGAAGGTTAGCACTTGAAGGCATGCCTCAGTCTTTGTATGAAACATCTTCTTTACCCGCAAGCCCTAGAGAATTTTTCATAGCATTTTCTGCACTCTTTATTTTTCCAACCATTTTCTCTGACTCTTCTGGCATACTGGACTTCTTGTTAAGAAATTTTGATAGTCCAGTTAACTTAAAAGCAGGCTCAGGAGTATAACAATGATCACCAAGAATATTGAATATAGGTTCACTAGCAGCATAGGGACGCACAACCGTTGGGCGAGCCAGTTTGGAAGTCCCAGTAGAGGATTGAGAAACAAGATCACAGACAACATGCGATGTTATGAATGTAGCAGGCTTATCTGAGGAGCTAGAGAAAAAGTGGTGGGAGTATTGAGATGCTTTTGGCTTGGAATGAATTCTGAGTCATGTTGCGGTGCATCAACAATAGTAGAAAACTACGTTCTGATTTTGGTGGAAAACTCGAGGTATTTGTAGGATCAATAAAGGAAAATGGAGGAGGAGGCAACCCACTGGCCCAAACTCGATGCATTTCTGTCATTTGTTGTCTTAGCCTCCTAATCTCTTGCTTCAAACTCTCATTTTCCTGATTCTTTATTTTATCCATGATGTCACTCTCTATATCTTTGTTGGACACAACTAACAGTTTGGATTTGGTGTGATGTGAAGGACCAGCCAGAATGCCACAAACCAACCATCTTAAACTGACTTAACAAAAAAAACAACAAATGTGTTAGAGTTCAACACTTTTTCAAAACCTCTTTTTCATTTTTTTTTTGAAAAGATCACCGAACCCAAGAAGAGAGCCTATGTATATCACTCCCGAGATAGGAGAATCAGGTGTGCGTTGTTCGTGAAGTCTTGCCAAAATGGCCAACTAAACTATTTTTCCTTTATTTTTTTTTCTTGAAACTTTAAAAAGAAAAGGAAATAACAAATTGTCAAAAGAATTGACGAAAATCTTTTTGTATTTTTCAAGTTTAAACTCCCTATACAAAATGAAACCTATGATTACCAAAGAAAAATCTTTTTGAGTTTTCGATTTTGAATTTCATATGAAAATGAAACTTGAACCTATTAAAGGAAAAATCTTTCTTAAAGTTTTCTTTTAAAGATGTATATGAAACACCTACTCTAATAAAGAGTGAAGAAAATCTTTCTTTTTTTTTAATTTTTCAAATAAGATCCCCGAACCAACAATAGACTGCCTACGTATCTCACTCCCGAGAGAGGAGAATCAGGGGTGCATAGTTCGTCCAGATTGGACAAATAAGGATTAAAGAATTAACTAAACCTTGACTTGAGAGACACAACTACAACGACGAAAATAAAATCTTTTTGGGGATTTTCACTTTGACACTCCACATAAAACTGACACCAACAACTATGAAAGAAAAAATCTTTTTGATATTTTCATTACATGAAATGTACAAAACTTCTACTACCTTTTTTTTGAATTTTTCTTTTATAAAAAGCTCCTAAAAAAATCGTTTTGAAGTTTTCGAATTGTGAATGCTTGCTAAATGAAACAAAAGGAAAATCTTTTTGATGTTTTCATAGGCTAGCGAGGAAGGAGGCGAAGTCAGCAGTCACGGCAGCTAAGACGGCCGCTTTTGAGAGCTTGTATGTAGGGTTACAGGAGAAAGGAGGGGAGAAAAAGTTGTTTAGACTCGCTAAGGCTAGGGAGAGGAAGGGTCGTGACCTCGATCAGGTGAGGTGCATTAAGGGGAAGGACGGTAGAGTGTTGGTGGAGGACGGCCACATTAAGAAGAGATGGCAATCGTATTTTCATAGGCTCTTGAATGACGAAGGGGATAGAGCTATTGTGTTAGGGGAGCTGGAGCACTCAGAGGAGTGTCGGGATTTTAGCTATTGCAGACGTTTTAAGGTAGAAGAGGTTAGACAGGCTGTCCGCAGGATGCGAAGGGGTAGGGCGACGGGGCCGGATGAGATACCGGTGGAGTTTTGGAAGTTCGTTGGAGAGGCTGGTGTAAGGTGGTTGACTGGATTGTTTAATGAAATCTTCAGGACGGCAAAGATGCCCGAGGCGTGGAGGTGGAGTAACATGGTCCCTCTCTATAAGAATAAGGGGGACATTCAGAGTTGCAATAACTATAGGGGGATTAAGTTATTGAGTCACTCTATGAAGATCTGGGAGAGAGTAGTCGAGGTGAGGCTGAGACGGATAGTGTCTATTTCAGAAAACCAGTTCGGATTTATGCCCGGCCGCTCGACGACGGAGGCAATCCACCTGGTGCGGAGGTTGGTGGAGCAGTATAGGGAGAGGAAGAAGGATCTTCACATGGTGTTTATCGACGTGGAGAAGGCATACGACAAAGTCCCCAGGGAGGTGCTTTGGAGATGCTTGGAGGTGAGTGGAGTACCGCTGGCATATACCAGAGTAATTAAGGATATGTATGATGGAGCGAAAACCCAGGTGAGGACGGCGGGAGGGGACTCAGAGCATTTCACTGTCCTGACAGGATTGCATCAGAGATCTACTCTTAGTCCCTTTTTGTTTGCGTTGGTGGTGGATGTGTTGACGCGGCGCATTCAAGGGGAGGTGCCGTGGTGTATGCTTTTTGCAGATGATGTAGTTCTGATAGATGAGACTCGAGTGGGTGTGAATGACAAATTAGAGGTGTGGAGGCAAACTCTTGAGTCTAAAGGGTTCAGGGTGAGCAGAAGCAAGACAGAGTATGTGGAAGGCAAGTTTAATGACGTGAGGCGGGAGAATGAGGTAGTAGTGAAGCTGGAAGCACAGGAGGTATGTAAGAGGGATAAGTTCAAGTATCTTGGGTCCGTGATCCAGAGTGACAGTGAGATTGACGAGGATGTCTCGCACCGTATTGGGGCGGGATGGATGAAGTGGAAACTCGCGTCGGGGGTGCTGTGTGATAAGAAGGTGCCACCCAAGCTTAAAGGAAAATTCTACAGGGTGGTAGTCCGTCCGACCTTGTTGTATGGAGCGGAGTGTTGGCCAGTTAAGAACTCCCACATCCAAAAAATGAAGGTGGCAGAAATGCGGATGTTGCGCTGGATGTGTGGACTGACTAGAGGGGATAGAGTTCGGAATGAGACTATCCGGGAGAAGGTTGGTGTGACTTCAGTGGAGTGCAAGATGCGGGAAGCACGATTGAGATGGTTCGAACACGTGAAGAGGAGGGGCATGGATGCCCCGGTCCGTAGGTGTGAGAGGCTAGCGTTGGATGGTTTTAGGCGGGATAGGGTTAGGCCGAAGAAGTACTGGAGTGAGGTGATTAGGTGGGACATGGAACAGTTACAGCTCACCGAGGACATGACCCTAGATAGGAAGGTCTGGAGGGCGCGAATTTCGACAGAGGATTAGGGCTAGTTTGGGTCGCTAGTGTAGGGAATTACTTGGTGGGGGTTTGATTCCTGTTATGATTCCGTGTTTCGTGTTCCATGTTTTATTACGAATCTGTGTGCTTTCCTCTGCTTTCCTCTGTTTTATATTACTTATGGGTGCCGTATTTATGTTATGTAATCGGCTTCTATGCTTTACTATGTGTTTGTGTGGTATCTCGTGCCTTGAGCCGGGGGTCTATCGGAAACAACCTTTCTACTTCATCAGAGGTAGAGGTATGGACTGCATACATCTTACCCCCCAGACCCCACTAGGTGGGAATACACTGGGTTTGTTGTTGTTGTTGTTGTTGTTATTTTTGAAAAATAAGTGCAAAAAGTAAAAAAAAGTCTTTTTTTTTTTAATTTTTGAATCGTGGAAAACAAAAGTCATAAAGAACTCTAAAAACTACAAAACTCTCTTTTTTTCTTTTCGACTCACTTTTCACTTTTTTTTTAATATTTTTTTCTCAACATTTCTTGCCTATGCACTTTACTTCTAACACATGTTTTCTCCAAATCAGTCCATCAAATGACCATGTTACCCTCCAAGATGCAACATTTAGCACATAGGGATGATTTAGAGGTGAGTGTCCTACAAAGGACCACATGGGTCCCGCTAGGTCTCAATATGATGTGGATAAGCATGACCTAAAGGCTGACCTACGCTAGGGTTTACTAACAAGGTTGTTCAGGGGGGCATATAGTCGATAGTGGCTGCTTTACTTTCCACCCACTCCATACGTCCGACGGCTCCCTCTCCTAAAATAAGGGTGACTCAACTAGAGTTTGTATACACGACGTGCACTCCAGGACTTGTTGCAGAAATAATTGAGACTCAACTAGAGTTTGTATACACGACGTGCACTCCAGGACTTGTTGCAGAAATAATTGACTCGGGTTAAGCACATGATGCCAGATATAAAACGGTAACACATAGGAGAAAAAATGTAAACACGTAGCATGTAAGCACTCAACAATGATAAAATAAACACAAACAGTAATACAAACAATGTTTATACACTCATAATGTCAAACTAAGCCGATACAACTCCAAAAATAAACTCGAATTCTGAAAAACTCCCCAGCAGAGTCGCCAGAGCTGTTACACCCCTTTTTAACTCCAAAAAAGATTATTTTTATGGGTTTCAAAAGGGTTTTATTTATTAAATTGACAAAAATGAGGATTTGTTTCGAAAAAGGTTAATTTATATTTTTTATTCAGAGTCGCCACTTGACATAATCCGGTGTGCCAAGACACCTTTGGAGAATCCTTTTCGAAATGATTTGACTCTTTAAAAAATCGGTTTGTGAACAAAGATTCCGACTAAGGAATTCTGTTGACCGAGGGGGATGGTGTTAGGCATCCCTCGATCTCATGGTTCGACCACGGTCGCTTGGTGGAGCATATCAGCTAATTTGACATTACAAATGTACAAACCACACAAAAACACACAAACAATCAATCAAACACATGAAACAAAACAAATCCAAAATATAGTGTTCAGTCCAATTATACAGTTCAAAATAAAAAATGCGAAAAAATAAATCCTATTCTAACCTACACTAATCCTGAACTATGCTCCAGTGCTTTACCCGATGCCTCGGGCCTTCATCACGGGCGTCCTTCGAGTACAAAATACTGTGGGTTATTCCCCAACAAATAAACAAAAATACCTCGGGGCATTTTCCGGCCAAATAATACATTTGATCCAAAAGCAATAAAATCAAGCCATTCAACACATGTTTCGAGCATTCAACATTCCACAATTCCTAAAATTTGCCAACCCGAACCTACTATTTGCCTACCCAACTCGACCTATCATGGAACTATCACGATCGACGACGTCAATGAATCAAAACAACAAAAAAATTAAAATTAATCCTAATTCACTTTAGCAATTTTTCAATTCCGCACCAAATTCATTCTCAACCAATGATTAACACATGCATCGATTATCAATTCATTTTTCAACATTCAAATCCAACATCAACCAATACACAATCAAGATTCAAACATAACAACACATAAATCATTCACGATTACGTAAAAATTAAAAAAAGAAAAGATAGAATTAGACCTCAGTGCTTTCAAAAATCAATGTATTATTTCGATCAACCCGGTAGAATCCGCGTCCGAAATCCTCGAACAAAACCCCCAATCACGATCAAGAATCCAACTCGGTATCAAGAAAGTGAAGCCCAAAATTGATTACGGTGAATTGATCAGGACGAAACAAAATCTAAATCCCAAAATCAGTTCGAAGACAGATGAGCTAAGACCAAAATTGCAACAGACTAAATCGAACCCGTTAAAATTCTCAGCAAACGAACTCACAACTTGAACAAAAAAAAACCCCAAAACCCGAACTAACCCGAACAATCCCACTAAACCATTTCAATTTTTATCATTTTTCGACGAAAATTGGTCAGAATAAACTGAAACGGCTCAAATTTTTATGGATTAGATGGATGACTTACCTTTCGACGAGATTCGGACGAAAAACCGGGATCGGGACTGACTTCTTGATGTGAGTATGGTTGGAACGAGATTAGCGGAGCTTTCTCGGTGGCGATTCTAGTGAGTCACCGGCGAGAACTTCGCCGGAAGGCAGTCCAACGGCCTCTATGTCTCTCTCTCGATCTCTCTGGCTCGCTCAAATCTCTCTTACCTTCAACGATTTCTCACTGTTTCTCTTTTAACTCTCTATGCCTCTCTCCATCTCTCACTCTCACTCTCCTCTCTTCTCCTTACCGTGTGTATTTTCTGAGTTTTCAGTGAGCTGGTGAAAATGCTATGCCAGTGTAATTGGGGATTTTGTGGTGATTAGTGAATAAGAAAAGGAAAAAAAATGTGCGATGTGTTCTATGTTGAGAAAAAAAAGAATCCTGTGGTGCGTATGTTCTGTGTATATGGATTGGTCAAGAAGAAAAGAAAATCTCCTGTACCTATGTGTTTTTGGAAAAATGGAAAAGAAGACCAAAGAGAAAGGAAAAAAAGGTCTCCCCTAATCTATTCCAGTGAATGGAAATTATATCGATGGAATGTGGGGTCCATGAGTGAGGTGTCTATTTTGATTGGGTAGGTTATTAGGATAAGGTGTAAAGTTGGTTAGAATAGAAATAAAACAAGATAAAGTATGTTAGGGATTATGTTAAGGGTTGTTATTTTTTTTTTTTTTGTGAGGTATAATTACATGGATGAGGGTGTACAATAAAGTGAGGTAAAAATGAATAAAATTAGATTTGGGAGGGACAAAATTAGATATCTACACTATAAAATATTAATAGTCACATGTTAAAATGGAAAAATTCAATAAATATAGAAAGAAAACTCTTTTTTGGGGGGACAGACTAACACAGAAAGTAAGATACCTAAATTGAATGAAGGGGTAATAAATTTTTATATATTTTTTTAGATTTTTACTTTCTCCGATTTATATTTTCTATTTTATTTTTATATTTTATACTTAATTTGTATAAATATGTTTTATATATTATTATGCTATTAATAGATTTTCTAAATCAAATTTAAGATAATTGAATTCTTATATACCAAAAAGTCATATGAAATTGATACTATTTAATTAAAACAGTGTAGTGACGATCATTTAAAAAAAAAAATTTAGAGGAAAATAATTTTTTAAGTAGTGTATTAAAACTAAAAATATCATAACTATGATAGAAAATTGATTAGATTAATCTTTATATTTTTTGTCATAATATATTTTTGGCAAAATTTAGTAATAATAAAAATTTATCAACAGTTCATGTTTAACATGCCACTAAATTTTAATTATGTAGTAAAAAAATATAATTCAAAATAAACTTTTTAAATTAAAATATTATTTTTTATTATGTATAATATATATATACTAGTTTAGGTGTATGCGTCTTGCGCAAGTATCTCATTTTAATGAGTTCAAATATTACACTAAATGGAATATTTATTTAAATAATAAATATGAATATAATAATTAATTTAATATCTTTTGAGTATGTACTATGTAACGATGGAGAATTTATTTATTAAACCTAATTTTTATCAAAAGTATTTTTAAATGTCGATCGACATTCATCTATCACTTGTAAATTGCAGCAAAAGAATACAATGATAGAGACATCAAAATAATACAATTGAATCTAATCTTTACACACAAAAATTCTCTCAAAATCGTCCGAGACTCATCTACCACCTTAAAACAATAACAAAATAATACGATAATAGAGATATCAAAATAATATAGCTAAACCTAATCTTTACATAAAAAAATTCCTCAAAGCCGACCAACATTTATCTATCACCTGTAAACTGCAACAAAATATTACGATAAAAGTGATATCAAAACAATACAATTAAACTTAAATTTTACACACAAAAAATTCTCAAAACCGATCGAGATTCATCTACGAACTATAAACTACCACAAAATAACAAACTAATAGAGATATTACGATAATACAATTATATTACGCTAATACAATTAAACCTAATCTTTACCTAAAAAAAATTCAAAGCCGGCTCATATTCATCTAGTATCTGTAAATTAAAATAAAACAATAAGATAATAACAATATCAAAAGAATACAATTAAACATAACATTTACACAAGAAATTCTTCAAAGTCAACCAACATTCATCTGCAACTTGTAAATTATAAAATAAAATATAACAGTGATCACAAAACTTTAATTTTGATTCAACTAACACATTAATTTTTACACACGTATATTGCGCGTGCATCACATGTTAATTAGTATAATATTTTGATATGTTGCTCATAGCAAAATTATAAAATCAAATGATCAAGTAAAGTGCTTCGTAGGAAAACACTTTTGCTGTTGGAGGCTATCACTGGTATTATAATATTCTTTGCACACAGTAAATCTATTACCCTAGGTTCCATGATGGGTTTCCTTTCCCTACTATTTGACAGGCGGATTTTAATTTTCCCCAGTGGCAACAATGTCGATGACTTGTCCATGTATCTGGATTCTGCCGATTCAGATACTTTACCTTATGGGTGGACCAGATATGCCCAGATCAGTTTGTCAGTAGTTGATCAAATTCAGAACATATACTCAATCAGAAGAGGTGCTTACTACATATTTCAATGTTCAGATACAATTCTTCTTTTCCAGTTGATAGACCAAAATTTTCTCTTTTCTATTTGGAGTTCTGGCAATTTACTATTTGTAATGCAAATACTTCATGCTGTTTTTGCTAAGCCCATAAAAATTCGAACTCAGATAATGCATTCTCTATAAAAGTTACTCCATTCTTCTTGTGCTTTACAGAGACACAACACCAGTTCAATGCTAGGGATAGTGATTGGGGTTTCACATCCTTTATGCCACTTGCGAGCTATACGATCAAAAAAGGGGTTATCTTGTTGATGGCATATGCATCATTCAAGCTGAGGTTTCTGTGGGGAAACTTGTTGATTATTTGTCTTATTACTCAAAAAGAGAAACTGCTTTTGTTGGACTCAAGAATCAAGGAGCGACATGTTATATGAACTCTCTGCTCCAGACTCTATACCATATTCCTTACTTCAGGAAGGTTAGCTGCTATGCTTCATTCTTTTATGTAGTCAAGTAAAGGACTCATTGTGATGCATTAAGAGTTCGCCGGCTTTACAGGCTGTATACCACATGCCTACAATGGAGAATGACATGCCGTCTGCAAGCATCCCCCTGGCCTTGCAAAGTTTATTCTATAAGCTCCAATACAGTGACAACAGTGTAGCAACAAAGGAGTTGACAAAGTCATTTGGGTGGGACTCATATGATTCTTTCATGCAGCATGATGTGCAAGAACTCAATAGAGTTCTTTGTGAAAAGATGAAGGTAAAATTAGATTTCTAAACATATCAAGTTATTCTTATGTGCTTTGGTAACTGATTGATAACTGCTCTTCACCGGTGTTAGGGAACCGCTGTGGAGGGCACCATACAAGAGTTATTGGAAGGGCACAGTATGAACTACATTGAGTGTATCAATGTGGACTACAAATCTACGAGAGAGGAGTCATTTTACGGTATCTTCAGTTGATCAAACAAGCTCCTGTTCTTTTCTTTCTTAGCCATTTTGTTCTTGTACCTTATGGTGCTCTGTACCCTTGTGTGTGACAGATCTTCTGCTTGATGGCAAAGGTTGTTCTGATGTTTACGCTTCTTTTGATAAATACGTTGAAGTTGAATGTCTTGATAGCGATAACAAGTATCGTGCAGAGCAACATGGTTTGCAGGTAAGGTTGGCGCATGAGTTATTGGGTTTTGTATTTTGTTATGATCGTTGAGAAACTTGATGAAAAAATTTCAGGGAAGTTAAGCTTCAATTATCTGCTGCCTACCTTGTCCTTCATTTCTTCTCAGCTTCTCTGCTTGGTCGCGCTGTTGAGGGTTTTGGTCACTATTTTTTCAAAATCAACCTTATTTAATACTGAGGTTTATGACTGTTTCAGGATGCAAAAAAGGGTGCATTGTTCATTAATTCCCCACCTTTCCTGCAGCTCCATTTAAAGCGCTTTGAATATGATTCTACGCGACAAAGGTCAGTACTCTTTTGGTCTAGCAAGTGCCAGCTATTGTTCCATGAGTGTGATGATGGTTATGTCGGAACTGGTGATGTCAAGTATTCCAGTTGTTATTGCAAAAACTACAGCAAAGCAACATTACACAAATAATGTGGATAGTACAAAGAGCATGGGTATTTTGCTCCATGGTGAGGGTAGCTTTGCAGGCCAAGGTGTTGTCTATGAGACATTGCATCTGAGTGCTCTTCCGAATTACACAACCGGAGGGACCATTCACATTGTAGTGAATAATCAAGTGGCGTTCACTACTGATCCAACGGCTGGAAGATCATCTCAGTATTGTACTGACGTTGCAAAAGCTTTAAATATTCCAATTTTCCATGTCAATGGTGATGACGCTGAGGCTGTCGCTCATGTGTGTGAACTTGCTGCAGAATGGCGCCAGAAATTCCACGCTGATGTTGTGGTTGATATTGTCTGTTATCGTCGATTTGGACACAATGAAATTGATGAACCATCCTTCTCCCAGCCTAAAATGTATGAGGTTAGTTCAATTTTAAGTTTTTCTGCTTTACATATAACTATTACCATATTCACAATTTTATATTTGAGGCTCAACTCACTCTGTTTACCTTTCTACTGCAATTTGTGACCAAGTGCGACAGAAATTCATTTATCTTCCTACTGGAATCAGGGATCTTCTTATATTCCATACGAAAGCACTTATATCTTTATTGTTCTATTCTCTTGCAATAGATCATCAGAAATCATCCTTCTTCATTGGAGATCTACCAAAACAAACTCCTAAATTCCGGCCAGGTGACAAAAGATGATGTGGAAAAGATACATATTTGTTCTATAAGTAGTCTTCTATGCTTAGGCCGACTCGAATACTCATGTGTTGTATGTATAATTCTATTTATACAGTTTTCTATGTTTGTCACTTTGTAAAGGATGAAAATTTTCTTTTGTATTTATAAATTATGGTGGTTATGGGGTTTGTATACCAAATTAGTGTTTAAATCATAAATGCAACTACTATTAAACACAACTCAAATGTTGGGCGCGTGCATAGCACGGACTTGCTTATCTAGTACATCAATAAAATGCAAAGAGAATTGAATGATTTGTTTCAGTTAAAACATCATTATGATGCAAATATCTTCAAACGTATAAAAAGAAAAATCAAATTGCCTATTACTCATCTCAATATTTATAGAAGTATTTCCTTAATAGAGTTCTATTTTTGGAGTATTTTCTAATTGAACAGTAGAAAGAAAAATATTAGTTAATTCCCCTGCCATATATTTTATAAGTCTCATATATTTTAGGAAGTCTAGTAGAAAGTAAAATATTAATTAATTCTCCTACCATATATTTTAAAAGGTCTAGTTAATATAATAAAAATAATTAAATAATAAATTTAAAAAATAGTGAAAAGACAGTTTTGTTTAAAGAATAGTCTTTTAATGAAGGTCAATAAGTTCAAATCACTTTTCTAAGGGTCTTCACACTTATCATGTCAAATTGAGGAGCAGAAAGAGAAAACCCACAAAGTGATTTTGGAGAAAATGAATACTCAACTCATTTCAGAGATAGAGAATGAATTTATATACAACCGACTACCACATACACAGTTATCAATTAACTACCTATACAGCTGTCAGTTAGCTACCACTAATTAATCAAGTAACTACTAACAAACTAATAACGAATTGTGTCGACTCAACATATGTACACAATAAGTGATTAAT
Source organism: Capsicum annuum (assembly GCF_002878395.1). Taxonomy (NCBI): domain Eukaryota; kingdom Viridiplantae; phylum Streptophyta; class Magnoliopsida; order Solanales; family Solanaceae; genus Capsicum; species Capsicum annuum. The sequence continues at coordinate 144,793,644 of NC_061112.1, forward strand.
CTCAACACCCCCCTCAAGTTGGAAGGGTGTTTCTCACATCCAACTTGCCAAGAACCGCTGAATGTTTCACTCCTGTTAGTGCTTTTGTAAGAACATCTGCTAGCTGGTTAGCGGTGGCCATATGATGTAGAGACACAAGGCCTTCTTGAAGCTTGTTTCTTACAAAGTGGAAATTCACTTCTATGTGCTTGGTTCTTTCATGAAATACTGAGTTTTTGGCAATGTGAAGAGCTGACTGGCTGTCATAAAAGACTGCATATGGCTTAGGATCTGAGACAGTCAATTCTTCAAGGAGTCTGCTTAATTACACTAGTTCAATAGCAACCTTTCTCAAGGACTTATACTCTGCCTCAGCTGAAGATAAGGATATAATCTCCTGTTTTTTCGATTTTTAGTTGACTGTACTGTTGCCCATCAAAACTATATAACCTGAGATAGATCTTCTAGAATATGGATAAGACGCCCAATCAGAGTCACAAAAGGCTCGAATTATGCAATTCGGACTATTGGACAGAAAAATCCCAGTGTAGGATCCTTCTTAATGTACTTCAGCAAATGAAAAATTGCTTGCAAGTGAGGCTCTCTTGGATGTTGCATGAACCGGCTCAAGTGTGGCACCCCAAAAGCTATGTCCAACCTAGTGTTAGTAAGGAAATTCAATTTCCCTACCAACTTCTTGTAGTAAGTAGGATCTGAGAGAACCTTACCTTCTTTTGCCATCAATTTTTTATTTGGATCAAGAGGAGAAGAAGACCAAGGACAGTCAATACAATTAAATTCTTTTAGAAGATCCAAAGTAAATTTTCTCTGGGAAATAATAGCTCCATCAGCTTTGCACAAAACCTCTAACCCAAGAAAATAGTGTGATCTCCCTAAATCTTTGATCTTAAACTGAGCATGTAAGAATTGCTTCAAGGCTATTATTTCGTCAGAATCTGTTCCTGTCAGTATCACATCATCCACATAGACAGCTACAAAAACAATTGAATTTGTAAATTTCTTGTAAAATAAAGAATAATCATTCACTGAGTGAACATATCCTCTAGAATACAAGGTTGTAGTGAGTTTCTCATACCATTGTCTACTAGCCTGCTTTAGACCATATAATGATTTATTTAACTTACATACCATTCCTGGAGTGTTAACAGCAAGACCAGGAGGTGCAACTATGTAAACCTCTTTATGTAAATCCCCATGAAGGAACACATTGTTCACATCAAGTTGTGAAATATCCCAACCCTTCTTTACAGTAGTAAAGATTAAACATCTGACAGTTGTCATTTTTACAACAGGGGAGAAAGTTTCTGCGTAGTCTACCCCTGCCTGTTGAGTGTAACCTTTGACAACTAGTCTAGCTTTAAACCTCTCAATCGTACCATCTACTTTGTGTTTCACTTTGTACACCCACTTGCACCCTATGGCTTTCTTGCCTACTGGTAGGGGCATCAAATACCAAGTATGATTTGCATATAATGCCTCAAATTCTTGAGTCATGGCTGCATTCCAAGAAGGATTGAGGGATGCTTCCTCATAAGACTGTGGCTCACAATTATGCCACACATTTTGTAATAAAAACTGACTGTCAGAAGCAAGAGCATCAGGGGTGATATGCTGATTCTTCAAAAATAAAGCATTCAAGGACAAGGAAGTTGTTTGTTGGCTGGTAGGTGTGATGCTAGGGCAATGGTAGTCTTTGAGATACGTAGTAGTCCTGTGGGTCCTACTGGACTTTCTCAAAGGAATGGCTTCTTCAATAGTGTTTGAGATATGATTTGTAGGGCTGTTAGAACTAGGTTCTGTAACGTTTATATTTTCTTGATTATTTGAATAAGATGCAGGCACAAATACATCATCATAATCAGTAGGTTTAGGGGAAAAATTAGAATATCCAGAGGGAATTGAATGTAAGAATTGAGAAGCAAAATCAAAAGAAGCTCCTTTAGGAGTAGATGCAAATGGAAAAACATTTTCATGAAACACCACGTCTCTAGAAATATGTATCTTTCTAGTAGCTAAGCTTAGCAATTTGTAACCCTTCGATCCAAATGGATAACCTACAAAAACACGAGGAGTTGTTCTAGGTTCAAATTTATCTCTACACACTTTAGGCATTGTTGGATAACATAAGCACCCAAAACTTCTCAAAGAAGAGTATAAAGGTTTTATCTTGTAGATGACCTCAAAGGGGCATTTGTCATTTAAATGGGTAGTTGGTAGTCTATTTATGATGTGAGTGTCTGTCAAAATGCACTCTCTCCAATATTTTTGGGGTAAGTGTGACTAGAACATCAGGGCCTGGTTGTTTCAAGTAGGTACTTGTGTTTTCTTTCAACCACACTATTTTGTTGTGGTATGTAGGGACAAGATTTTAGGTAGATGATAACCTTTGATTGGAAATAAAATGCAGCTTCATTATTTATAAACTTTAGGCCATTGTCAGACCTGATGATTTTTAAGGTGGTGTCAAACTGATTTTCAATCATGGAAAGAAAGGCTTTGATCACTTGTAGAGCATTGCTTTTGCAACTCAAAAGGTGTGTCCATGTGGATCTACTATAGTCATCCACCATAGTGATAAAGTATTTGTAATTGTCATGGATGGATACATGGTAGGTCCTCCATAGATCCACATGTAAAAGGTTAAATATTTTTGAAGATTTTGTGGTTCTTTGAGAGAATGACAATCTAACTTGTCTGGACATGGGGCTAATTGAACAAATGAAAGGTTATTTGTTTGAAAAACTGACAGGTATAGAAGTTAAGGTTCTCATTTTTGCAAAAGGAACATGACCAAGCCTATTGTGCCACAACAAATCTATATTATTGCTATGAGATGAATGAGGAGTCAAAACAGAAATAGGATGCTCATTCTTATTGCTTTAAATGGAGTTATGTATATCGGATTGTGAATGAAATGAATGAGAAGAATGTAAAACAGATGTTTTTGAATTCGTCACTGAATTAGAAGTACAAACACATGATATGTAATTGTTGGCAGTGAAAGTAGAACTGCGACCCTTCAAGCACCTTGAGCACAAGAAGTATAGACTATCCCTACACTCACCAATCTCCTGAGGCCTATTCATTAAAGGGGCCTGTAAAAGATAGGAAGTATCAGTAAACAATGCAATGCCTTTGAGGTATGTTGTGAAAGAATGGATGGAAACAAAATTGAATTTAAAAGAAGGAACATATAGCACTTTATGCAAGGTGATCTTAGGTATAAGTGTTACATCTCCTAATTCAGTCACCTTTAATTTATATCCATTTGGTAGGCTAATCAAAATATTAGAGGGTAGAGTCTTAACATTGGACATAGAGGGTCTATGAAAGGTCATGTGATTCGAAGCTCCTGAATCGAAGATTCATAAATCAAATTTTGATTCAAAATGTCTAAATGAAGGCTTGCCTAAGTCAATTGAGGATGTGCAAACAACAGTACCTGCAAAGCTTACAAAACCATTCCCCACACTAGAGCTATTTGCATTTTCTCCTGCATTCACCTGAAAGTTGTACAGCATAGTCATAACATTTTGGTAGTGCTCTTTGGACATACTGATAACTTCATTATCTTCCTTTCCTTCTACATTCTCTTCTTTACTAAAAATCGTATTGGTTGGCATCCTATGAACATTTGCCACAACTCCTTTTCCCTTATTAAATTTGTGATTTGAATTGTATGTATGATTAGAATATCTGCTAAAACCTTGATTATCATTTCTACTGAAGCTTTGATTAGAATTAAAACCTCTCTTGAAGTTTTGGCCAGGAGTAGAAATCTGATTATTGTGGTCATTTTGATGATTTTGGGGATATCCAAACAATTTATAGCAATTCTCTACTGTGTGTCTTGGTTTCTTACAATAATCGCAAAACTGCCTTGACTTGTCCACATAATTACCCTTAGGGAGATGCCCAACATTACCATTAAAAGAGTGACTTGGTCCATGATTTGAGGGGTATGTGGTTCTGAAGTTCCTTGTTCCGGATGAACTAGCATTGAGTGAGGTAGAGTCCATGTTCAGGACATTACTTGGCTTGAATTCTCTGTGCTTTTCCTCTTGTATTAGAATCGAAAAAGCTTGTGCCATGGAAGGCAACAGAGTCATCATACGGATACTCCCTCGCACTGCGGTGTACACCTCATTCAATCCCATAAGAAATTGGATCAATCTACGATCTTCTTCTGCATTGTGCACATTTTCCTTTACCCCACACGCACATGCGCAGGTGCAGTGGCTCCTATTGCTTAGAGTGTTCAATTCTTCCCACAATTTTTTCATCTTTGTGTAATACGTAGTGATATCCAAGTTCCCTTGAGTTAAATCGTTAATTTCCTTCTGATCTGGTACAATTTCGCGCCATTGGTCTGGTCGTACCTATCTTCGAATTCTTTCCACAGCTCCATTAAGTCATTTACATATTCCACACTATCAGAAATTTCCTTGGACAATGAGTTCAAAATCCACGAAGTCACCATATTATCACATCGCTCCCACAACCGGAATTGAGAGGAATCGGGCTCTGGTTTCTTACATTCCCCATTCACAAAACCTAATTTGTTCGCCGACAAGGCTCGAAGAACATTTCTCCTCCAAGATCGATATCCTCCCCTATCAAAAGGAACTGGGACGAGTGATGCGCTAGGGCTATCTGAAGGATGCATATACAACGGATTGCTTGTATCAATCAATCCGCTCACACTTCCACTTCCACTGTTTATAGGTCGTTCGTTTTCCTCAGTCGTCATGATGACTAAACATAAATTGGTCAGAAAGATAAAAAAAATGAAATTTCTGCAGAAATAGTGTGCTTCAACAATGGTGTCGAGACAGGAAAAGGAGAAACTAGAGACGAAGATGAGATGCCATTGATGAATCTTCACCTTTCTCTGATACCATGTCAAATTGAGGAGCAGAAAGAGAAAACCCACAAAGTGATTTTAGGAGTCCCATATATTTTACAGAGTCTGGTTAATATAATAAAAAATAATTAAATAATAAATTAAAAATAGTGAAAAGAAAGTTTTGTCTAAAGAATAGTCTTTTAATGAAGGGCAAAAAGTTCAAATCACTTTTCTAATAGATATAGATTATAGATATAGATGTACACACGCTTTTATTTCAAGTTTGTTACTTAGTCGATGGAATAGTTAAATATTTTACCTTCCATCTAATCTCAACATAAATAATTAAAGAATCAAGTGAAAAAAAAAAAAAGGTATATATCAAACCTGAAGAGGAGATGAATTTCATTTAGACAAACCCAAGGAGTGATCAGGTCTCCATATCTAGAGAAAAAGAATTAAGCGTTAGATTGAAAAGGTATCTAGGATAGCTGTAGAAATCTAAATTTCGTGAGACTCTACAAGACGAATCTCAATTTCAACGGAGTTTTTGGAGATTACTTTATTCTAAATCTAATTTGGAAGGTAATCTACCGCAAACCTTAAATTACACCTATATAAAGGGGCAAATATTTCCTTAATCTCCAATATCTCAAAAATTCATGAGATATACGTTCAAAACATGCGCCACTAACAGTACGAAATTACGGAAAAAATCAAAAAAGAAGAATCAAAGGAAGAACAAATCTGTAGCCACATTGGTTATCAATAAAAAATTATGTTTCTTTATATTTTTACTTGTGATTGATTGTAATTTTATTTCTATCACTGAAAAAATTTGTTGAAAACAATGGCATCATATTGAAGTTCAAATAAAGTTTTTTTTAATAGTTTTACAACTCCTAATCGCCTTTTTTATTTATTTAAAGAAAACAAAAGGAGAAACTTTTTTCATAAATATACTAGGTAGTAGATCGCGAAGATTGCAGGTGCATGCAAAGAAAATTAAAGACAATTTGTGATTGGAAAAATTAGAATAATGGTTACTCTTTGGAGAACCTTTCCAAAAAAGCAAACTTGAGGGCAAAGCTGAGTCCTTAATAGCAACATTTTACAAACTACAATTATTTAAAAATATATATGAGAAATGAGCCGGTAGGGTGATAAGTGTGTGCGTCATCTTTGGCTCCGATCTTCCTCATCCTTTCCATCATTGTCACACCCCTTTTTCATCCAAAAAGAATTTGGATTTTAAGTTTGAAAAGATTTTTACTAGTAAGTGACAAAAGATTAAAAATTTATTTTGAAAAGGATTCATTTCACAATTCAATTCAAAGTCGCCACTTGACATAGATCGGGTGTGTCAAGTCACTTTTGGAAATCCTTTTTCAAAACCATTTGACTCTAAAAACTGATTCGCGAACAGTGATTCCAACTAAGGAATTCTGTTGACTGAGGGGAAGGTATTAGGCACCCCTCGATCCCATGGTTTAACCACGATCGCTTGGTGGAGCGTATCGGCTAATTTGACATTACGAATTTATAAACCACACAAAACACATTAAACAAACAATCAAACACACGAAACAAAACAAATAAAAAATATAGAGTCTAAAATAAAAAAAAAAGTGAAAATATAAACCTACGGTAACCTACACTAGTACTTAACTATGCTCCAATGCTTTACTCCACCCGATGTTCCGGGCCTTGACCGTGCACCATCTTCAAGTACAACTTTCTCGAGGCATTCCCCGAATAAAACAATACAGATACCTCGGCGCATTCTCCGGCCAAATGAGTACATTTTTTCAATGCGAGAAAACCAAATCATTCAACAAAATTTTAAATATTCAACAAAACCACAAATTCTAAACTTTGCCTAACCAACTTACGTTTGCCTACCCCACTCGACCTATCATGATACTATTATGTTCAATTAACACTTATTTCAAGTCAAACAACCAATGAATCAAACTAACCAAATTCACCAACTCTATCAAGTTTTCAATTCTCACCCCTAAATTAATTCTCCAAATTCCAACAATTCACGATCACCACTTTAACAATCCACAATAATTGTCAACGAAACCAAACAAACAAATCGATATCACCCAAGTATTCATATCACGCTTCACACAAACCAATCACCCGTATATAATAAAATCAAAATTAGAACGAGATAGAATTGAACCTCAAATCGAGCTTTATTGTGCAAATTATGTAATTGAGTGATGGAACCGAATTCGGAAACCTTGAATAATGACCCTCGACACGAACCACACCAATCTCGATATGCCTTTTGCTTTGCCTTTACCAATTCGAATTTGCAACTCAATTAATCTGTCCAACTCTCTCCTGTCGAGAACCGATGATAAAATCAGTCCAAATTGAATCAAAAGAAACCAACGCCAGAATCGGAAAATCAAAACCAAATTGACCCAATCCACGCCCAAAACTAATTTCGCACAAACCAACCCAATTTAACCGTTTTCCGGTGGATTTGACCTAAATTAGACCATAACAGGTCGATTTCAGTTGTTTGGAGGGCTGATTTTGCCAATTTCAGCGGCAGATGAGCCTTTTCCGATGAGCTTCAGGCGAAGACTTGTCGGTCTTTGATCTCTCTGTTCTCTCTCGCGCAATCTCTCCCTCTACCTCTCTCTTCGATCTCTGTGTTCTGTGAGTGAAAGCTATGAGATATGTTTGTGTTTTCCGATTGAGTGAGGTGCAACTGTGAGTGTGTGCATTTTTCAGTGGTTGTGTTGTTTTTCGACAAGTTTTGCGTGTGTTAGTGTATCTATGAGGTTTTGCGTGTGCCTATCGGTGAGAGATTGTGAGAGTGGTGCGTGAATTATGATGATGTGCCTCAGTGGAATTTTTGTTTGAGTGTATATGTGATTGTGGGTGAATTGTGAAAGAATTCAATGGAAGGTCTGTGTGCGCTTCTCCCCTATATCAGTGAATGAGAGTGCATATATGTTGGTCCCTGGATAGTGTGTCTTATCTATAAATTGCCAATTCCCTTTTTGATATGCTGCCTCCTTTTCCTTGTGGGTCCTCCATTTTTTGTCCCTTTTCAATTTGTCATAAAAAATGGAATAAAAATATGAGGTGTAGGTGGCGCGGAGGGTAGGGTAGGTGAGGGTAAAGGTATGGGGTGGGGTAGGTTGTTAGGATGAGGTGTAAAGTTGGTTAGGATAGGATTAAAACAAGATAGAATTTGTTAGGGATTATGTTAAGGGTTGTTATTTTTTGTATTTTGTGGGGTATAATCACATGGATGAGGGTGTGTGGTAATGTGAGCTAAAAATGAATAAAATTAGACTTGGGAGGGACAAAACTAGGTGTCTACAGCATGCCCCCTTTGAATGTAAACATGAAGTAGTTTCAGACAAAGAAGTAGACAATAAGACAGAATTTTGTTCTGACCATTATTAAAAAAATGAAACAGAAGGAAGGAGGGACACCAAGTCTTGACTTAGGACATCCTACCTATCCAAGTTATGAGGGTATCAAATGACAGGTATCTCAAAGGATTGGAAGGAGATGGACTATACCGAGTTAGAGAGTCGAGTGAGGTCCCATCGAGGTTCCGGTCGCTGCTCTATCATTACATCAAAAAATGAAAAATTAAAAGAGTTAAAAAGATAAATAAAATTACAAAATTTCTATCTATGCAGCTTCTTTTGAACTCTTGACTTGAGTTTCATCACCCTATTCTTCAGACAGGCTCCTGACTTGCAATTTTTCAATTTGTTGCTTGGCTTTCAATTGTTTCACCTTGTTGCTTGACTTCTCATTTATTCGCCTTGTGCTTCGGGCGGGCTCCAATGTTTCTTGAGTTATCAAAATAAAAAAGATAGTTTCCTTACAAATGCCGCTTGAATTACCCAAATAAGGAAATGCGTCTCCTTACAGATGTTGCTTGAATTATACAAACAAGGAAGTGTGTATCCTTGCAGATGTTGTTTGAGTTACCAAAACAAGGAAGTGCATCTCTTTACAAATGCCGGTTGAATTACCCAAACAAGGAAGTGTGTCTCCTTACAAATGCTGCTTGAATTACCCAAACAAAGAAATGCGTCTCCTTACAAATATTGCTAGAAATACCCAAACAGAAAAGTGTTTCTCCTTACCAATGTCTCTTGAATTACCAAAACAAGGAAGTGCATATCCTTACCAATGCCGCTTAAATTACCGAAATAAGAAAATATGTCTCCTTACCAATGCTGCTTGAATTACCCAAACAAGGAAGTACGTCTCCTTACAAATGTTGCTAGAAATACCCAAATAGGAAAGTGCATCTCCTTACCAATGCCTCTTGAATTACCAAAACAAGGAAGTGTGTCTCCTTACCAATGCTGCTTGAATTACCCAAATAAGGAAGTGCGTCTCCTTACAAATGTTGCTTGAATTGTCCAAATAAGAAAGTGTGTCTCCTCATAAATGTTGCTTGAATTGCCCAAACAAGGAAGTGCATCTCCTTACAAATGTTCTTTGAATTATCCAAACAAGGAAGTTAGTTTCCTTACAAATGTTTCTTGAATTATCCATACAAGAAAGTGCGTCTCCTCACAAATGTTGCTTGAATTACCCAAACAAGGAAGTGCGTCTCCTTACAAATGCCGGTTGAATTATCCAAACAGGGAAGTGTGTCTCCTTACAAATGCCACTTAAATTACCGAAACAAGGAAGTGTGTCTCCTTATAAATGTTGCTTGAATTGCCCCAAACCAGGAAGTGTGTCTCCTAAGGGTCAAGTGGAATGACTCAACTAGAACATGCAACTTCTAGGAGTGAAGTTTCAATTTAGGAAGTGCATCACCTGATAAATGAAACCTAGATTACTCAGATAAGGAGGTGCATCTCCTAGGGGTTAAGTGGAAGGACTCAACTAGAAAGTGCGACTTCTAGGAGTGAAGATTCAATTTAGAAAGTGCATCACCTAATAAATAAATCTTGGATTACTCAGATAAGGAGGTGTGTCTCCTAGGGGTTAAGTGGAAGGACTCAACTATAAAGTGCGACTTCTAGGAGTGAAGGTTCAATTTAGGAAGTGCATCACCTAATAAATGAAACCTGAATCATCCTGACAAAGAAGTGTGTCTCCTAGAGATATTGGATGATGAGTTTTTACGATGGTTTTGATTACCAAACCTGTGCAGCAACCTTGTCTCCTGCATTTGTGGAAGTGAGGCATTACAGCCTTTGATATTTAAAGTTTGAAGTCCTTGATTTGAAGGTAACATGTTTCCTGTTTCATCAAAGAAAACTTGTGAGTTTAAGAACATGGTGGCTGGTTTATGGCTTTAGCTTTCGCGGCAATCACTCTTGCCCCTGTCACATTTAATCTTGTTTTCAACCATTAGCATATGTCATTGACTCACTGCATCATTGATCCGAACTCAGATTATTAAGAGTGACTCTGAAACAAACACAGTATTTCTGCTTTGCCATACTTCTCAGATAAATCCTTTGAACCTGGATATTTTCATAAGTTCCTAAATTTGTCTGTTGACAAAACTTTTTGCATGCCTTATTTCGGCTCACAATCATGTCTCTTTCATATGTTGGCCTTTTGTCTTGCTTTGCGTAATTGAAGAAGCTGGTAGCCAGTTTTGAAATCTTTTCTCACTTATTTTGATATGGACTTGACTCAAAGACAAGAGAAAAATGACAATGACTTTTATTTGGACAACTGACTCAAGAAAAATAAAATAAAAGTAAAGAGAAGAAAGAAAAGACAATAAATGTCCCTATTTGAATCAAAGAAACAAAAAATTTATCTAAAAATGACAGTCAACTCTAATGATTATGTCATGCATTTTTGATTAAGCTGCCCGATCTTTCCATCCAAACATTCTACCAATTGTTGTTAAGTTATTGGCCTTGAAACTAAGTTGCTTCCTTAGGTCAATTGCATTTAAGACCTCATTCGGCTAGGGGAAGGTGTTAGGCACCCCTCGATCCCATGGTTCGACCACGATCGCTTGGTGGAGCGTATCGGCTAATTTGACATTACGAATTTATAAACCACACAAAACACATTAAACAAACAATCAAACACACGAAACAAAACAAATAAAAAATATAGTGTTCAGTCCAATTATACAGTCCGAAATAAAAATAAAAAAATGTGAAAATATAAACCTATGCTAACCTACAGTAGTACTTAACTATGCTCTGATGCTTTACTCCACCCGATGGTCCGGGCCTTGACCGTGCACCGTCTTCAAGTACAACTTTCTTGGGGCATTCCCCGAATAAAATAATACAGATACCTCGGGGCATTCCCCGGCCAAATGAGTACATTTTTTCAATGCGAGAAAACCAAATCATTCAACAAAATTTCAAATATTCAACAAAACCACAAATTCTAAACTTTGCCTACCCAACCTACGTTTGCCTACCCCACTCAACCTATCATGATACTATTATGTTCAATTAACGTTCATTTCAAGTCAAACAACCAATGAATCAAACTAACCAAATTCACCAACTATATCAAGCTTTCAATTCTCACCCCCAAATTAATTCTCCAAATTCCAACAATTCACGATCACCACTTTAACAATCCACAATCATTGTCAATGAAATCAAACAAACAAATCGATATCACCCAAGTATTCATATCATGCTTCACACAAACCAATCACGCGTATATAATGAAATCAAAATTAGAACGAGCTAGAATTGGACCTCAAATCGAGCTTTATTGTGAAAATTATGCAATTGAATAATGGAACCAGATTTGGAAACCTCGAATAATGACCCTCGACACGAACCACACCAATATCGATATGCCTTTTACTTTGCTTTTACCAATTCAAATCTGCAACTCAATTAATCTGTCCAACCCGCTCCCGTCGAGAACCAATGATAAAATCAGTCCAAATGGAACCAAAAGAAACCAACGCCAGAATCGCGAAATCAAAACCAAATTGACCCAATCCAAGCCTAAAACCAATTTCGTACAAACCGACCCAATTTCACCGTTTTTCGGCGGATTTGACCTGAATCAGATCATAACAGGTCGATTTCAGTTGTTTGGGGGGCTGATTTTGCCAATTCCGGCGACGGATGAGCCTTTTCAGCGAGCTTCAGGTGAAGACTCACCAGTCTCCGATCTCTCTGTTCTCTCTCACGCGATCTCTCCCTCTACCTCTCTCTCTGTGTTTTGTGAGTGAAAGCTGTGAGCTATGTTTGTGTTTTCCCATTGAGTGAGGTGTAACTGTGAGTGTGTGTGTGTGTGCATTTTTCGGTGGCTGTGTTGTTTTCCGACGAGTTGTGCGTGTGTTAGTGTATCTGTGAGGTTTTGTGTGTGTCTATCGGTGAGAGATTGTGAGAGTGGTGCGTGAATTATGATGGTGTGCCTCAGTGGAATTTTGTTTTAGTGTGTATGTGATTGTGGGTGAATTGTGAAAGAATTCAATGGAAGGTCTGTGTATGTTCTCCCCTGTATCAGTGAATGAGAGTGCATATATGTTGGTCCCTGGGTAGTGTGTCTTGTCTATAAATTGTCAATTCCCCTTTTGATATGCTGCCTCCTTTTCTTTGTGGGTCCTCCGTTTTTTGTCCCTTTTCAATTTGTCATAAAAAATGGAATAAAAATATGAGGGGTAGGTGACGTGGAGGGTAGGGTAGGTGAGGGTTGAGGTATGGGGTGGGGTAAGTTGTTAGGATGAGGTGTAAAGTTAATTAGGATAGGATTAAAATAATATAGAATTTGTTAGAAATTATGTTAAGGGTTGTTATATTTTGTATTTTTTGTGGGATATTATCACATGGATGAGGGTGTGTGATAATGTGAGCTAAAAATAAATAAAATTGGACTTGGAAAGGACAAAATTAGGTGCCTACAATCATGACGGAGGTTTTCTCTTTTTTCTGCATGATAAGGTTCAGATGCAGATCTTTTTTGTTTTCTTTCATCTATCCTATTGATCATCAGATTCCTCTCCGTCTCCTCATTCTCTTCTACTTTTTGTTTCTTTTTTATAGTTGGAAACATGATCAGCTCTGATTTTCCTACCCCAAAGTTGTGCACGGTTTAAGTTATCCACAGCGAGAATTGTACTCCTTTGATCCTCATAAGCAACAAAAGCGAATCCTTTAGACTTTCCAGTATCTTTATCTCTAACAAGATTGAGATCAACAACTTCCCCATACTGAGGAAAAACAGCAAGGACGTCACCTTCAGTGAGGTCAAAAGGTATGCCGCCAACGAATACATAAGCAGAATCTTTATATGTGGCGTGCCAGGATGCCTCATCGGAGATTCCCAAAGACGTTTCTTTTGCATTAATATTCTGAAATACGATTCACCAGCTTCATTGCTCGCAGATATCAATAGGAAAATCTAGGTTTTTAATTTATTTTCTCATAACATGCGTTAAGTACATATCTTCCTATTATATATCCACTCTCAGTCCTGACATGTGAAGTAAATGGGTAAAGTTCCTCGTGTTCTTAATCAAGCAATCAGTAAGGGGATAACTCAAACATCCAGAATTCGAAATATAAAAAGACAGATTTCGATAGAAATAAATAAAAGACATACACTCCATGGGAAAGGATTCAGTGTAGTGATACATGTACACGTGATCTTTGGCTTCGATCATCTTCATCCCTTCCATCATGGTGGAGGCGAGCTCGTTTCTCCCATTCCCTGCTTTCTCTTTTTTCTGCATGATGAGATTCAGATTCATATCTTTTTTGTTTTCTTCTTTCATATCTCCTATCAGCAAATTCCTTTGAAGTCATATCATCATGCCTCGTGGATCTTCTCTGAGTAGCTTCCCCTGATTTTTGTACGTCATCATACCTCCTAGATCTTCTCTCCATGACATCTTCTTTGTAATTACTTCTCTTTTCCTTCTGCTCCTACCTGCGCTGCTTGACATCTCTCTGATCATTATTCCTTATCATATCACAGATTTTTGCTTTAGAATTTCTTGGATATTTATCGGAGACTTTGACATCTTACCGGTAATCAGGCCGTGGAAGTCGACTCCATTTGCCTGATCTCCTGTCCTTCCTAGAATCCTCAACTTTGTCATGTGGCCATCTCGGGCTTCGATCTTCCTCAGCACCCCAGCCTGTGTTTGCAGCTCTCTAAAGACAAAAAAAAATTAAGGGAATTAAGTACCTTAAAAATATAAGATATGAACAGATTCTAAAGTTTAGAAAGCTGAAAACTCCAAACGGAGAAAGAGGGTCAAGAAATAACTAAACACAGAGAGAAAAGAAAAAAAAACCTTCTTTCCTGATTCACTTTTTCTGAAATTCGTGTGATCAAATTCATTAGTAAGGCGTCAAGAGAAGAATTTGTCAATAATTTTGAAAAAAAAATGGCGCTGCTTCTTTGCTTCCCTAAGAAGTGACAAATTGCTTTAACTTTTTGTATTTTCACCTGCTGAAACTTCAAAAAATAAGAATAATTTCCCTATCCAGCAAACATATTTCCAATGGGTAGGGCGACGGGGCCAGACGAGATTCCAGTGAATTTTTGGAAGCGCACTAGTGGGGCAGGTTTGGAGTGGTTAACAAGATTGTTTAACATCATTTTTAGGGCGACGGGGCCAGACGAGATTCCAATGAATTTTTGGAAGGGCACTAGTGGGGCAGGTTTGGAGTGGTTAACAAGGTTGTTTAACATCATTTTTAGGACGACAAAGATGCCGAAAGCATGGAGGTGGAGTACGATTGTTCCTTTATATAAGAACAAGGGAGACTTTCAGAGTTGCAACAACTATAGAGGCATTAAGTTGTTGAGTCATACTATGAAGGTTTGGAAAAGGCTGGTAGAGTTGAGGCTAAGAAGGATCGTGAGTATCTCTGAGAATCAGTTCAGTTTCATGCCAGGTCGCTCAACCAATGAGGCCATTCACCTCGTGAGGAGATTAGTAAAATAGTTTCGGGAGAGACAGAAGGACTTGCACATGGTGTTTATTGATCTAGAGAAGGCGTATGATAGAGTTCCGAGGGAGATTCTGTGGAGGTGCTTGGAGGCTAGAGGGGTGCTCGTGGAAACACTAGGTCGATCCAGGACATGTATGATGGGGCGAAGACTCGTGTGAGGAGGGTAGTGGGGATTCGGAGCACTTTCCAGTTCTAATAGGGTTGCACCAGGGATCAACTCTTAGCCCGTTTTTATTTGCCTTGGTGATGGATGTTTTGACGTGACATATTCAAGGGCAGGTGCCTTAGTGTATATTATTTAGGGATGATGTGGTACTGATTGATGAGACTCGGGGGGGAGTTAATGATAAGTTGGAGATTTGAAGACAGACGCTTGAGTCTAAAGGATTTCGGTTGAGTAGAACCAAGACGGAGTACTGGGAGTGTAGGTTTAGTGAGGTGTCATAGGAGGATGCAGTGGTGGTGAAGCTGGACTCGTAGGTCATTTAGAAGAGGGGGAGTTTCAAGTATCTGAGGTCTATGATTCAGGAAAATGGCGAGATTGACGAGGATGTTACGCATCGTATTGGGGCAGGGTGGCTGAAATGGAGGCTCGCTTCGGGAGTCTTATGTGATAAGAAGGTGCCCCCGAAGCTTAAAGGTAAGTTCTACAGAGTGGCAGTCTGGTCGGCTTTGTTGTATGGAGTGGAATGTTAGCCAGTCAAGAACTCCCACATCCAAAAGTTAAAGGTGGCGGAGATGCGAATGTTGCAATGGATGTGTGGAAATACCAGGAAAGATAGGGTGAGAAATGAGATTATTCGGAAAAAGGTGAGAGTTGCATCGGTGGAGGATAAGATTCGAAAAGTAAGGCTACGTTGGTTCGGGAACATGATGAGGAGGGACTCGGATGCTCCAGTGCGGAGGTGTGAGACACTAGCTACGATGGTTTTAATAGCGCATTAGCATTAGTGGTTTACCAGTGTTGTAAAATTGCTTACTGTGCACATGTAATAATACTACAGATATAGTTTGATTAGGATTAGACTTTTTCAACTTATTTAGGCATTCGTTGTATTAGACCTAGTTATCTGTTCCTAGGAGTTAGTTTACGCTAATTTTGATTATTTCAACTGTATATAACTACACTGCAGTCTCATCAAATACATATACTTTCTTCTACTCTATTCTTCTGCTTTTGTATGGTATCAGCGCCATAATAACTATAACGAGTAATTTTTTTTCCTGCACATCAATGGCTGCCTCTACCCCAATTGCTAATGTTGATGCCTCCCCTGTCGTCAAAAACTTAATTCAATTCAACCCAGCCTCCCAACTGCTGATTAAACTATCTGGCAGCCACAACTTTACTATTTGAAAGGCCGAGATTGCCATGCTACTTCATGGCCATGACCTCTATGGTCATCTTGACAGCACCACGTTATCCCTTCCGGAAACAATCACTACTAACGAAATTAAATCCGGCAATCCCGAATACAAGGATTGGTTTCATCAAGATAAACTAATCCAAACTGCTTTTATGGCCTCTGTTGATGCCACAATCGCATCCACTGTTGCTTCCGCAGACAACTCCAAAGCTGGCTAGAATCAGCTTCACACCTCCTTTGCGAACAAATCGTAGACCTGCATATTTTGCCTCCATCATCATCTCAGTCGGGTCAGTAAAGACAAAAAATCTATTGTTGAATATTTGCGTGAGATTCGCTCTCTGTCTAATGAACTCGCCACAGCTGGTTCACCGGTCAATAACGAAGTAACTTGTGGTAAAAATTTTGAGTGGACTCGGTCCAAAGTTTCGTGAAATTTCAGCAGCTATACGGGCATGAGACTCTCCAATCAGCTATGAAGAACTTTTTGACAAGTTTTTTTATCACGAAGTGTTCCTCAAACATGATGACCTCAAAAAGCCGACCACAGAAGTCACTGCCGCAGTTGCTCAACATGTCATAAATTCCCAATTAGCACCACGCAATAATCGACGCCCACCCAACAACAACAACAACAACTGGCGTCCCCAAAATAGATAGCCCAATCAAAGTGCTATTCCTCAGGATTCCAACAATAGTTCTCAATGGTGTAACTTCCCACACCAATCTTCACGAGTCCGTTGTCAACTTTGTGACAAATTTGGCCATAGAGCAAATGTCTGTCGGTCCTGATACCACAACCACTTTGAAGTTAAGGCTAATTTTGTTGCCCAAACATAGCCAAATGACCCATGGATTGTAAACTCGGGTGCATCTAACAACATTACCTCCAATACCAACTCCCTGCATAATGTTCAGGACTTCTAAGGGATGGAAGAAGTGACAATAGGTAATGGTATTGTGATTCCAATTACTCAAACTGGTACCACTCATTTATTGCATCAAATAATGCCTTCAAATTCTCTACTATTTTATGTGTTTCTGCTATCAAGCGCAAGCTTATTTCCATTTCTCAATTTTGTCAAGATAACTAAACCTCAGTAGAATTTTTGCCTTTTAACTTTTTTTTTAAGGATCTGACTACGGGAACACCTCTTCTGTGCGGCCCGAATAAAGCAGGACACTATGAATGGCCAACACTTTCTCGCCCAACCATCAATGTTGTTATTACCGACCCTTCATTACATTTGTGGCATCAAAGATTGGGTCACCCTCGTTCTCGACTTTTATTTTGCATTCTCAATAATTTCAGTCTTTCTTATTCTTTGAAAGACAAATTTACTTTTTGTAATTCTTGTTGATGCAATAAAATCCACAGATTTCCATTTTATTTAAACAAATTGTCCAGCAAATCTCCATTAGAAACACTTTACAGTGATCTGTAGGGGCCATCTCCAGTGCTCTCAATTGATAAAAAGCGTTCTTATTATATTTTTGTTGATCAGTATAGAAAATACATCTGTTTATACCCAATGAAAAACAAAAATAAGAAAAAGGCAGCCCGGTGTACTAAAGCTACCGCTATGCACGGTGTACATGGAAAGGCCCCACCATAAGGGTGTATCGTACGCAGTCTTACCTTGTATTTCTGCCAGAGGCTGTTTCCAAGGCTTGAACCCGTGACCTCCTGGTCACATGGCAACAACTTTACCAGTTACACCAAGGCTCCCCTTCGAAAAACAAAAATAAAGTTCAACAAATTTTTCAACACCTACATCCTGTGCTTGAAAAACATTTTGACAAAAAAATACTCACCCTATACACTGATAGAGGAAGTGAATATCAAATATTATACCCGTACCTCCACTCCAATGGCATACAACATCTTGTTTCTCCACCGTACATACCTCAATGGATTGCCATGGCCGAAAGGCGTCATCGTCACCTAGTTGAGATAGCTAAAACACTACTTCATCAAGTTGCTTTACCATCTGATTAGTGGTTATTTGCTTGCCATCATGCCACATATCACATTAACCGTCTACCCACTAGCACACTTAATAACAAGTCACCATTTGAAGTTCTTTTTAATGACAAACCAACGTACAAATCTCTTCGTACTTTTGGTTGTTTATGCTACCCATGACTTCGACCATATACCCAAAATAAGTTAGAACCATACTCCAATCCTTGTGTCTATCTTGGATTCTCCATCACTCATCATTCCCATCAGTGTTTTGATCCCCCAGTACCAAAATTTTCCTCTCTTGGGATGTAAAATTTTTTGAAGAAGTTTTTCCATTTGAAAGTATGTTTTCTCAATTGAACCAGAAATTTTCTTCTTTAAAGTGAGAAACAGTTTCTTTTCCAAATAACTCGGACTTTTTCAATCATGGAGATAATACACTTGATGCTAATAACACCCAGTTTCCCTCCACTATTCCACTCATGCGAGACACACGCCAAGATGCATGCTCAATTCGTGCCGCACAGGAAAACTACCCGAAGGCAGATCACTCCATACCTCAGGCACCACGTAATATCCCCTCTACTTCCTTAACATCTTCTTCTGACGGGTATAGGCAATTCACCGCTGATAACTTTCAACCCTATTTTGTTTTCCAAAGCCAACCCCCTGATCCCTCTACTTGTCCTATCTCCAAGAATCGTCGTCCACCAATTACCCAAGTCTATCGGCATCGACCACACTCATCATCCATACAGCCAGCTCCACCTCTAAGTTTACCTTTTCCATCTGAACCTATTGTTAACATTCCACCCATAGAACAACATAATGTAGTAACGCGATCGCAAAACAATATCGTTACGCGACGAAAAATTGTTGACTACACTACCCAAATGAACCAGCCTGCACCTTCTATTCCTATAACCCACAAGCAAGCACAAAAATTCCCATATTGGAAAGATGCTATGAAGGCTGAATTTGATGCATTAATGAAGAACCAGACTTTGGACTTAGTTCCACCAGACCATGCCCGAAGTATTGTCCCTTGTAAATGGTTGTTTTGAATCAAAACTAAATCTGATGGCTCCATTGATAGGTACAAAGCACGTTTAGTTGCAAAAGGGTTCACTCAAAGGCCCGGATTTGATTTTCACAAGACATTCAGTCCGGTGGTTAAACCAACTACAATTCTAACAGTACTTACAGTTGTTGTACAGATGAACTGGCCGCTACATCAAGTAGATGTCAATAATGCTTTTCTTCAGGGAAAGAATCAAGAAGACGTGTATATGTCTCAACCTCCTGGCTATGAAGACACGAATCATCCCAACTATGTTTGCCATCTCAAAAAGGCAATTTACGGACTTCGACAAGCTCCTAAGGTCTGGTATGATGCATTGACTAGTTCTTTTATTCGAATGGGTTCAAGATGTCTGAGTATGATAATTCTCTCTTTGTTCTGCACAATATGAGGGTCACTATTTATATTTTGATCTATGTGGATGACATCATAATCGCAGGCAGTGATGAAACACTCATTCAACATGTTGTTACCTCTTTTTCGAAAAAATTTTCTCTCAAGTAACTTGGTTTATTACACTATTTCTTGGGTGTTGTACACAGAAATGTTGATGGCTGGTTTCCCTGTCAATCTAAGTATATACAGGACATTCTGCATGACATTCAGATACAAGACTGCAAAGGTATTCAGTCACCTATGAGCATGTTCGCTCTATCTCGGGATACATTATTTATCTGGACACAACACCCATCTCCTGAAGTTCTCATAAGTAACCTACTATCTCTAGATCCTCTACTGATACTGAATGTCGTGCGGTTGCTTTCGCCTTGTCTGAAATAAATTGGGTTACTCACTTGCTCAAAGATCTTCATGTGTCACTCCCTGCTATACCTATAATACTTTGTGATAACCTTGGAGTTACGTACATTGCCGAGAATCCGGTATATCATACCAAAATGAAGCACCTTGAGGTTGATCTTCACTTTGTTCGTAACCAGGTCCGCAATGGACTGGTCCAAATGAGGCACATACACTCTGCTGATCAACTTGCAGATTCACTTACCAAACCATTGTCCAAGCCAACTTTCCAGTTAATGCTTCCCAAGTTACGTGTTGTCTTTTCACACTAAACTTGAGGGGGGGCGTGATAGCGCATTAGCATTAGTGGTTTACCAGTGTTGTAAAATTATTTTACTGTGCACATGTACTAATACTATAGATATAGTTTGATTAAGATTAGACTTGTTCAACTTATTTAGGCGTTATTTGTATTAGACGTAGTTATCTGTTCCTACATTCTAGGAGTTAGTTTACGCTAATTTTGATTATTTCTGTTGTATATAAACTGCACTGCAGTCTCATCAAATACATATACATTCTTTTACTCTATTCCTCTGCTTTTATAGGTTTTAGGCGGAGTAGAGGTAGACCGAAGAAATATTGGAGGGAGCTAATTAGGCATGATATGGAGCAGTTACAATTTACGGAGGACATGACCCTTGATAGGAAGGTGTGGAGGATGCAGATTAGGGTAGAGGATTAGGGGGTGGGAGTGCGTCGGTAACATTAAGGGAGCGTTATTTTGCGTCTGTAGTTTTTTATTAGTGGTGTTGTGTGATGTCTATGATTTAGGTTAGATAGTTCTTATTTATTTTTGTGGTGGTAGTATTATCTTGTTGCTAGCGGTATTAGTTTATTTTGCACTTATCTTTTGTGTTTGTTATACTGTTATCGGTTCTAAGCCGAGGGTCTATTGGAAACAATCTTTCTACTTCATTTGAGGTAGTGGTATGGTCTGAGTACACTCTACCCTCCCCAGACCTCACAATGTGGGAATACACTAGATATGTTGTTATTGTTGTTGTAATTATACTGAAAATCTTGGATTGTCATTCCTTAACGTCGTTTTTGGACAGTTGGGTTACAAAGGTAGATGCTTTGAGGATAGAGATTTGTCCTTATCTTAAGTAGACTTCTAATATATACAGAACAATACTTCAGTGTGATATAAAGCTCGTTGATGATCCTTAAAACATAGTGGAATTCATTGACTCTGCATCCTTAAGGGCTAATGAGACGAACTCCTAACTATGGAACGAAAGACTTGTCTTATTTTCATAAGGACGGTTCCTAGGACAGCTTGTACCTCGACTATTCTACTAGGTACCTGCTTCCTCTGACAAGCAATTGTACTAGACTGATGGGTAACTCTGCCTAGCAAAATTTAGGCAAATAGAAAGAAATCACCCAACATTTTTTGCCTCTCTTGAAGTTAAATATTGTCTCCCTTAATTCTCATTCCACTTCATTGAGTGCTAACACTTCTCACACCCTTGAGTGCAGAAGCACAGATAACTCTCAATTCAACATTCAACCTTGCCCAAGATATTAGTCAAAAGTAGGACTATTAGAGTTTCAGTACATTTCATACTGAAGTTCTAAAGATGGGAATGTTACCCACCTAAATACAACTGTATGTAGAATTACACAGACTGGGGAGATATTCCATCATTCTTCCAGAGTCCCAGTACACATGCCAAAGTCAAAACAATTTTCAGAGGAACGTGCTTTCCATCCTTAACATTCCACTTTTATACTTAAGAGGGGCCATTGCAACTAATACCTCCTGGTGCAGTGTAACAAATCAGCAGACACGTCAGAGGTCCTTGGACGTAGCACAAGAGGTAAACAATTACCAAATTATTTGGACCACTATGTGGTCCCAAATCCCAAAGGAGTACCTCCTCTGCCAAGCCGTTAGAGAATGGGACAAATCCAACCTTGCATAGAATAGCGTAAATAGGCTAAGACATATTGAGAATAGTGTGAATAATCTTGCTTATTTTTTGTTGCTTAGAATGGTAGATCTGGAACCTCCCTCTTTCTAGTTTTTCCTTTTATTTGTGCTCTGTTTTATTCCAAGAATTTGAGGACATACCCCTTTTGTGGCCTGGAAATCAATTTATCAATATATCTAAGTTTTGATTGTTCCATGCAGCATATGGCTGGACTACAATACAACACAAAATAAGATAGTTAAAAACGGGACTTTGGATTAAAAGGGACAAATAAGTTTCCAATTATGTGAGAGTCCTTCAAGTTTTTAAAATTAGATCAGAGGGACAATTTTTTTGAGTTTTTTTTTTAAGTTTTTCGTTCCAACAACTTCTCTCAGTTGTTGAACAACTTTGATAGTTGTTCGATAACTATGCGAAGTTGTTGAGACAACTAATGCAGTTGTCAAACAACAATTCTAGTTGTTCGACCGACTTTATTTTTTTAATTTGGGGACATTGTGGGAACCACTTATCCTTTTTTTAATTAAAGACTCGGGAGGTTCTATAAGACTCATTTTTCTCGTTAAAAACATTTACATACAAGATGACATATAAAGAAACAAGATGATATACAAGAACAAAGGGAAAGACTAAGAACAGACCTTCTCATCGTGAGAGAACTTGCACGCAGCACCGGGATTGCATTCACCCCTCTGGAAAGCGCAACAGACCCCTCGCTCCTCCCTTTTTCTCCTCTCCGTGTCTTCATCCTCTTCTTCTTGTTGTTTCTTTTTATAGTTGGAAACATGATCAACTCTGATTCCCCTACCCCAAAGTTGTGCACGGTTTAAGTTATCCACGGCGAGAATTGTACTCCTTTGATCCTCAAAAGCGACAAAAGCGAATCCTTTAGACTTTCCTGTACCTTTATCTCTAACAAGATTGAGATCAACAACCTCCCCATACTGAGCAAAAACAGCGAGAACGTCACCCTCAGTGAAGTCAAAAGGTATGCCGCCAACGAATACATAAGCTGAATCTTTGTATGTGGCTTGCCAGGATGCCTCATCAGAGATTCCCAAAGATGCTTCTTTTGCATTAATATTCTGAATACGCTTTGCTAGTGTCAACGGATTCATCGCTCGCAGGTATCAATAGGTTTAAATCCTAGGTTTCAAATTTATTTAACGAAAAAAATTCAAAAATATCCCTAACTATCTAAAATAGTTTTAAAATATCCTCATTACATTTTTTGCTCAAAATACCTCCGTTAAATATTTGACTCAAAAATATCTCGAAATTCCACTAAGGACGTCACCTCAATAAAAATAGCTACCTGAACATTCCACATCACCGTCCACGTGTATAATCCCTTTTTAAAATCCTTCAGCCCATAGCCCATAAGCCCATAAGATCAAATTTTGAATTGCGGTTTAAAATTCCAGCGAATTCGACCCCAAAGAAATAGCATATCCTTCTTGTTATCACAGCAGGTGTGATTAGCGAAAATGTTGTGTTATCAATTCTATGTTTCTTGATTTTTCAGCGAAGGGAAAAAGGAAAAAGACCTGCATACAAGCGTTACAAAAGCATCGTGGATCCCTTTGTCAATCGGATTCAACCTAAAGGACTAGCGGCTCAGGCTCATCATCATTATCATCCAATCTGTGTGACACTTCTTACTGGAAGAGGATAAAAGCTGCACAGAAAATTTTGATGACAATTTTGTGATTGGACATGGAGGTTTCGGTAATGTGTTCAAAGGGTACATAGACAACGGCGCAACTATAGTTTCGTCAAAGTAAGGAGTTTGCGAGTTTGAAACAGAGATTCACATGTTATCAAAGCTAAAGCTAAGACGTCTGCATTTGGTATCCTTAATTGGATATTCTGATGATAACAATGAGATGATTTTTATTTATAATTACATGGCTCATGGAACTCTTCGTGATCAAATCACTTGTACAGAACTTATAATGCTCCTTTTCATGGAGGAAACATCTTGAGATTTGCATTGTTGCAAAAAAAAGCTTATGGGTTGATAATTTTAAAAGAGATAATGCATCAAATACCCTAAATTTATTTCTACAACTTACTTTTAACACTTAAACTAAGCTTCTATTTATTTATTCTTTTACCATCTTTTAAAGTGAATTAATTTCCCCTTATGCTGACATGGCATTTTTTAAAAATAGAAAAAAAATAAAAAATTAAATGGCACATCAGCATAAGGAGAGTAATTAATTATTTAAAGTGGATAAATAAACGAAAGTTAAATTTAAGTGATAAAGTAAGTTGTGAAGATAAGTTCAGAAGGTTTTGATGCATTATCTCATTTTAAAAAGGGATTATACATGTGGATAGTGACATAAAATGTCTAGGTGACTATTTTTATTCGGGTGGCATCTTTAGTAGAATTTCATTAGAAGGAGGAATATTTTTGAGTTAAATATTTAATTGAGAGATGTTTTTGAGCTAAAAAACTAACGAGGGATACTTTTAAGTTATTTAAAATAATTCAGGATATTTTTGAACCTTTTTGTTTATTTAATCAAGAAAAAACTAAGCTCCGTTAACTAATTAACCTAGATTTTCGACGGCGTGATTTCGTACTTGGTTAATCCGATCCACACATTTCTGGACCCGCTCTTTAGATTAATTATGCGGAGAAAGACAAATTAAGGGCTACTTATATTGTCATGCGATTACTAGACTAATTGGTACTAAGATAATTGATGATATAAATTAGTTTCAAAATAAATTTATACCATTAATCAGATTTTAAAAATATAGTACAAATTTAATTAATGAATATACACTTTATCCGCGTACCAAAATGGAGTACAAAGTGCATAATACTTTGTCCATTATAAACGAACTAGAGGAGCATGTCCCGTGTCAGCATGAACATATTAAGATATTTTGATTATATACGATAAGTTAGATTGATATCAATTTCACTTATGAATTATAAAAATATGAATACGCAAAATATATTAACTACTTAATAGTATTTTTTAAGGAGTCAAATTATCTCACAAGATAATTATAAATAACTTACTCATATGAATAGCAAAATTTGATGCATTTGAAGTTTAGTTCTTTAGTCATATAACTGAGATTTGTTACGTATAAAATATGAGATTAAAATTGATACATAAGACTTGACACCTATTGTATAAAATAGATATTGATTGTTGAAAAAATTTAAGTGTTGTCTTATCATTGCATATTACATCACATATCGGTTGCAATTAATAACTCAAAATTCCATTGTATTTCCCCAATAAGCCGATATAAACATCCTTTGCTTTCATTTCTCTTTGTCTTTTATTTATCAACTTGTTATTTGAAGTTACATTAAACTAATATTTTAAATTTAAACTTTAAGTATTTTGAAAATTACAAAAAAAATGTTAAGTTACCATCGGTCATATTAATTTAAGTTATTTGACTTTGAGAACGCGATAAAACATGTTATTTGACTTTGAGAACACAATAAAACATACTTTTGTAAATGTTTTATCAAACTTTACTTTTGTATACGTTCCTTCCATTGAAACGTAGAAGTCGTTTGTTAGAGTTTATAGAAATAGTTTTGAATAGAATGTATTGGTAATGTTTGCATCAATAATGCTGATATTATTTATGGTAACATTATTTCTTATACACTGTTTAATGTGTTGTATTAGAACTTACTTTTTTAATCTTGATATATTTAAACAAAAGTTTGAAAAAAAAAAGATTGCATATACATTCTAAGATTCATCCAGGATCCAGCACAGGTTCAATATATGTTATTTTTTATCTCAATTTATGTGACACTAATAGAATTTAGATAATCAATCATACTTTCAATATGTATTTAGATAATTTATTCTGTTAACAATTGTAATTTATAATATTTTTTATGTAATTTTCAAATAATATATTACTTTTCTTATCAAAACTTTTGTGGCATTAATAGTCAATTATATTTTTAAAATAATTTAAGCTTTTAATTATTGTGATTTATAATACTTTTCTTCTATTCCAATTTAAGTGACACTAATATAATTTTGAAAGACAATCAAATATTTTATATTTTAAAATTTTTTTCAATTGTTAATTATTGTGATTTATAGTATTTTTACATTTTTGAAATATATAACAGATTAAATTATTTTTAGATATTTTAAATTGTTAACTATGGTAATTTATAATACTTTTCATGTAGCTTTTTAATAATACATGTTACTCTTCTTGTCCAGAATTTTGTGTCATCGACAACCAATTATATTTTTAAAATAATTTAAATATTTAATTATTGTAATTTATAATATTTTTCTATTTTAATTTAAGTGGAACAATGTTTAGATACTCATAATAATTAATTAGGGATGATATAGTAAAATCACAATTGAAGCAGCGAAGCATAAGTGTCTTAAATGACTTACAACAATTAATTAAAAGTGACATAGCAAAATAACTATAAAAAATACTCGTGAAAAAAATTTAAGTGGGCTTCATATATGACGTGAGTTAATTTAAAATATCAAGAGTTAATTTATCATTTTTGTATCTGTTTTATATTTTTTATTAAATATTATTAATTTTTTATTACTTAAATGACCTATAATAATTAATTAGGGTGGTATTTAGTAAAACTATGGTTGAAATAGCTGAAGTAGACATATCATAAATGTCTATTTTACCTTTTTGATTAAATATTATTAATTTTTGAATACATAAATTACAATAATAATAATTAATTAGGGGTGATATAGTAAAATCACGGTTGAAGCAGCTGAAACAGACATGTTATAAATATTTATTTTATTTTTTTAAAATTAAATATTATTAATTTTTTAATACATATTGACTTACAATAATTAATTAAGGATGATATAATAAAATCACAAATTGGATATTATTAATTTTTCAATATATAAATAACTTATAATAATTAATTAGAGTGATACAGTAAAATTACGATTGAAGCAGATTTGTCATAACTATCTATTTTAATTTTTAATTAAATATTATTAATTTTTAATATATAAATAACTTAAAATAATTAATTAGGGATGATATAATACGGAGCAAGTAACTTGCTGAAGCTGGCATGTCAAAACTACTGCTTCTATATAATAGAAAAAATTACATATTAACTAAATTAGAATACTATATAACAAGAAATTTGTAACAAAATATTTATATCTAAATTAAAAATAATGTATTAATTATTAAAAAAAATTTATATATAATTTATTGGTTCGATTTGATATTTTTAGAATAAAATCAAATCAAACCCAAATAGTATTGATTTTTAATTGATTTTGCGAAACCAAACCATGAACAGCCTAGTTGGAAGTTCGACTTCTACTGTCCCAATTATAGTTGGAAGTTTCGAAGTTCAACTTCGAAACTTTCCGTTGTATTATTGGTCTTTGCCATTGGGGCCAAGCCCAAGGAATCTATGGGCCTGAACAGCCAAAAGATGAGGGGGAAATATCATAAACGACAATTCAAATTAAACTATTTTCATGAAAATAGTCATGAAATTTAAATTTTATTTTCTAGTCATTTCAATTTCTTGACTTGTTCTATATCATTTCTACACAATTTTTATATATATAAATATTCTATTCGAAAATTATACAGTTTTGATACACAGTTTATATAATAATTGTATTGTTTTTTACACATTTTATACAACAAATATATAATTTTTATACATTTTCTATATATTTTCATATATATATATATATATATATTTGATAGAACTATATAATTTTTATACATATATCTTATATAAATATATATTCTATATAACAATTATACCGTTTTTATATAATTATATTTAATTACTATTTCTAAACAATAACAAAAAAAAGAATATTTTTCAGTTAAAAAATTATATTAAAAAAAAACTGAAACATTTTAAAAGGGCCGAATGACCCAAGTTGAAAAGTGTATCAGTATTGTATATGGACTGTATTAGTATTGTATATGGACTATATCTGAACTACATGAGTCAAAATGATCCAAATTAGGAAATGACTATAAAGTAATAATAGCTGACACGACAGGCCACTTTTTAGCAAATTCTCAAATTTAGATTATTTATTTTTAAAAGTGCTAGACAGTGTTCTTTTTTCAAAGATAAGGGACAAAATTTAATGCGTATAACCGAGAATAGATCCAAATTTTCAATGTTCCATGATCAATGAGAGTCGTGTATTGTATATCTCCATGACAAAGTCTAACAATATGGGGTAAGTTGTTAAATTTCCATGGCAAAGAAATTCAATCGTCACTGGTAATATTTGAAATGAAAACGAATAAATATATTTTAAACTATGATAAATTTTACATATATATATATTGTCATACTAGTTTAGGTGTATGCGCCTTGCGCGTGTACCTCATTTTAGTGAGTTCAAATATTACATTAAATAGGATATTTGTTTAAATAATAAAGATGAATATAATAATTAAATTTAATATCTTTTGAGTATGTAAAGATGAAGAATTTATTTATTAACCCTAATCTTTACCAAAAATTTTTTTAAAAGCCTATCGACATTCATTTACTACATGTAATTTGCAACAAAACAGTACAATAATAGAGACATCAAAATAATACAATTAAATCTAATCTTTACACACAATTTTTTTTTCAAAGTCGTCCGACACTCATCTACCACCTGAAAACAATAACAAAATAATACGATAATAGAGATATCAAAATAATACAACTAAACCTAACCTTTACGTAAAAAAATTTCTCAAAGCCGACCAACATTTATCTATCACCTGTAAACTGCAACAAAATAATACGATAAAAGTGATATCAAAATAATACAATTAAACATAAATTTTACACACAAAAATCTCTCAAAGATGATCGAGATTCAGCTACTAACAGTAATCTACCACAAAATAACAAACCATTAGAGATATTACGATAATACAATTAAACCTAATCTTTACCTAAAAAGGTTTTCAAAGCCGACCCACATTCATCTATCATATGTAAATTAAAATAAAACAATAAGATAATAAAGATATCAAAACAATACAATTAAACCTAACTTTTACACAAGAAATTATTCAAAGCCAACCGATATATATATATATATATATATATATATATATATATATATATATAT